>NC_048599.1:15157034-15296915 GCF_003668045.3 Cricetulus griseus
CTTACAGGGCCCCCACCCAGATGATGAGATGCAGGAAATTAATGAGAGATGAAGTTTTCCTCATGGGTGAGCCACCTAGTTGGCTATGCAATATTAAGTGGTCACCCATAAAGTGTGTGCACATGAACAACACTAAATGTAGTTGGCAGGTTGTAATAATATATCTGTTCATATACACACAGTAATAATTAAAGAACAAGAGGCCAATACCATCTGTTGGTGGTACACACCTTTATTCAAGCACTCAAGAGGCAGAGGCAGGCAGATCTCTTGGAGTTCAAGGTCATCCTGATTTACAGAGTGAGTTCCAGGAAAGCTAGAGCTAGCTGTTTTGATCCCCTACTCCCAATAAAGGAAAAGAAGCCAAGTTTGAGAGGGAGTTCAGGGTAGGGGACACATTGGAGGAAGTATTGGGAGGAGGATAAAAAATACACATATAAATATATTTACAAATCAACATGTATGAAATTTCAAAAGAAGATCATAGGATGTTGAGGCAAGACTTGAACTTTGCAGGTAGGGAAGTTTGGGTTGAATTGTAGAGAGAAGGGTGGCTCTCTTAAGAATTACAAGCAATTTGTACACACTGGGTTTTACACACAATGGGCTGAACACACAGCAGCTGTAGTTTTTGCTGCTATTTGATGCCCATAGAGGATTTAGAGGTAGAAGGATTTTTTTTTTCAACTGAAATGATACCATATCTCAATTCTGATTACAGTGATGAGTGAGAGAATTTATCCCTTTACTCCAGTCCAATCCAATGGTCACTTGTAGCCAGGGATGCAGTTCATTAACTCTTAATCTCAGGACCAGTCCTAAGTCATTTCATGCCTAGGAAACTGATCTCCAAAGAGATTTGATGAAGGCAATGTCCTTCTGCGTACAACTTTCATTTATTTAGGGATTGTGTTCTGTGTTTCAGTCATGAAATAGGACTGGGAAAACAGCACTGCAAGTAATTTGGCAGAGATAAATGTCAATTGGTTGAGCCATGAGTCTTCTGTATTTCAAGAAGAAATTTGCATTGAGCAATAGCTTAGAATATTTTTTTTCCCGAGACAGGCTTTGGAGGCTGTCCTGGAACTAGCTCTTGTACAGCAGGCTGATCTTGAACTCACAGAGATCTGCTTGCCTCTGCTGCCCAAGTGCTGAGATTAAAAGCATGCACCACCACCACCGCCTGGCAATAGCTTAGAATTTTAAAATCCCAGAATGTCCAGGAACTTTTGAGGCACATTTAGGGTCTCAGCTGAGAGTTCACTTCCTATGTTTCAGCATCAGGTCTTGGTGACCCTTTTGTGAATGACCCTTACTACTCTTCTCTACCAGTAAGGGCTATAGGCCTTCAGATTCCACAATGCTCAGGACACAGGTGGACACCTGGAATGTCCCTCTGAGGACAACTTCCAAACTACTTCTTTCATTTTCAACTCTCAGGTAGTTACTCCGCTGGCCTCATGGTCCTGTCTGAAGCAGAAAGTCTACCATCTACTTCTGTAGTTTCAAGACTTCTGTTCTCTGGCTAAAGCTTCCTGACTATGCAATAGCATGTGGGAGGGGCCAAATACACTCCACTGCAGCCACACCCTCTGGTAAAGATACAAATAGTGATGCTTGGGATGCTCATCAGAGCCACTCTGCCTTCACCATGAAGTCCAGCAGATTCTTCCCTTTCATGGTGCTCCTTGCTCTGGAGATCCTGGCATCCCAGACTGCAGAAGGAGGCAACTATCGTGAGTTGGAGTTACTTTGGCCCCAAACTGCCTAGAGTGTCAGAAGTGAGGGCTCCTGGTGGTTTGGGGTGTGTTCCCTTCTCTAGCCTGTCCCCAGCTTACTGAGGACCTCCTGGTGGCATCCATGTCTTGCTGGGGCCAGAGGTTCCTATGAGGCTTCAAAGCATGGAAGAATGCTCCCTTGATTACTAAACCACCCTGTCAACCCAGGCCTCACTCTCTCTCTCTGTTCCTGTCCTTTCTGTTTCTGCCTCTGGCTTTAGTTCTCAACATCTCACAGGTTTGTTCCCTTCCTGTTTATTTCTCTTGTCTCCATTATTCCCACTCTCCCCTCTGTCCTTGGTAATCTAGCTTAGCCATGAGGTGGAAAAACTTGACTGGGAACCCTGTGCCTTTTGTCCTCAGTCTGTGATGTTTTTCCTGTTTACATGTCTGGTTTGACCAAGCCTGTCATATTTGTTCACTTTGTTTTGTTTTCTCCTGGGTTTCGCAGTTAATCCCCTTTGAAGTTGTGGGCTACTGGGATGAGGATCTATAGTCTGGAAAGTGGTCCTTTGTCTATGAATTGTGATAGTTGCTCCATGCTCTCCTAACATCATGACATCCTCTTTAGATGCTACCAAACCTGGAGCCTGCCCTTCTGTAAAGCCTGGCAACTGCCTTAGGATCGAGAACCCATTGTGCTATACTGACTGGGCATGCCATGGAAATAAGAGGTGCTGCCAAGTTCAGTGTAGTTTCAAATGCGTTGATCCTCTTCCCATCCACAATCCAGGTGAGCCAACAGAGGACCCAGGAGGAGAGGAATGAACCTCAAGACCTAGCACTGAAGGGGATGGCATTGAGGGAAGGGGTCCTCCTAGGCATGCTTGCTTCTAAGAGTGGTTGAATCCAACATGGCATCAGTCAAGGCATCATGCTGCCATCAGCAGGAAAAGCCTCTTGTCTGAGGCAGCCATTCTGTAATGGTTTTGCAAATAATCATCTGGGCATTCAGCTTGATGGAAGCCGTCAACCCTTTCAGTACCAGACAGCCGGCCACCTGCATTGTCTGGAGGCAGATGTTAGAGGGGAACCAAGTGTTGTTTCAGGGGACATATCTGGGAGTAGGTGATTGAGGTGAGGGGTAAATGGGGGTGATTTTCCTTGCTCAGGCTGGAGAAGGTGGGTTAAAGAAGCAGTGATGTGGTGGCTGAAGTCTAAGACATCTGACCTGTGCTTCTTCTGTCACCAGTGAGGCCAAAGCCTGGCAAGTGCCCAAATATTCCAAGAAGGTGTTTCTTGGTGAATCCTCCCAATTGGTGTAAGACGGATGTCGAGTGTGCTGGCTACTCTAAGTGTTGCCTGGGCTTGTGTGGGAGAGTCTGCCTTCCCCCACAGAGCGGTAAGGAGTCAGCTGGGGTGGACAGACCTCATCGCTTTTCAGACCTTTTCAGCTTTAAGGTTCTGTAGGTCAGGGCTTATGGTAGGGAGACCTTAACCAGCAGCCTCTGGCTGGCTTGTCCTTTAAGGGCACTGTCCCCTATTTCTTAGGGAAAAGATATAGGATTGTCTGTGGCTTTGAATCTACACAGTGTGTCTGGATAAGGGCCATGGGTGAATGACTTTCTGAGTCTCTATCTACAGAATGGAAATGCTGAGTTTGAAAATGTTTTGTAAGGCACTGTATGCATTATTCATTGTCCAAGTTATTTGCTTTGTGGTGTCTAGGGTTAAAGCACAAAGCTAGATATAATTAGAGGGATGTCTAGTTCAATGCTCTGAGTTTTGAATTTTACAATGAACGTGAGACTTGAACTTTTCTCCTGAAATCCACAATCCTCTCACCTCCAGTCCTGCTTTGTTGTTTGACCTCTCTCAGCTGACTTCCTTATGGAGGACCAGAGGGAAATGATTTGTTTGGCTTCTATGTTGAAGGTCTTATCTTATTTTCTCTTGTAGCCTGATCCCTGGCATTTCAGGCAGCTCTGAACCGTGCTGTGTGTGCTCTGGAACCTCCTCCTCTGCTCTCAGGTTCCCCAGCTCCCATCTTGGATCCAGTGGAGAGGGTTTGCTTCTGCCACCAACAGCTCCCTTTGGTACATGCTCAGCATTCAGGAGTCTTTAAGGCAATGCCATTAGAGAGCAAATAAATAAACGCGTTTATGTCTCTAAGCACACCCTGCCTCTGTGAATCACTGAGGGGAAGGGTGTGGCAAGGATCAATAAGGGAAGGTTTGGAGAAGAGGCTTCCTTCTACATTCATGGAATGAAATGGGAGGGTTTATGGTTTGTGAAGTCTTGAATTTACAGTAAGAATCTAACAATACTGGCTCTGTGACATTTGGAAAAGTGACTTTACCTTCAAATATCATGTTTTTAATCTTTGAAGTAGAAACAGAATTGGGCATCAGAGTGTGCACAGGGGTGCAAAGTGTGTGTAACATGCAGAGTGTGCACAGGGTGCAAAGTGTGTGTAACATGCAGAGTGTGCACAGGGTGCAAAGTGTGTGTAACATGCAGAGTGTGCACAGGGTGCAAAGTGTGTGTAACATGCAGAGTGTGCACAGGGTGGAAAGCATGGGTAATTAGTGTCAGTGCTTGACCAGGGCAAGTTCATACATCATGGCCACTTGTCACCTCCTAGTGTTTTAAAAATATAATGTAATATGTGTGTGCAGATGTGTGCTCACCTGTGTGTCCATCTGGAGGACAAAGTAGTTCATCAGGTGTCTTCCCCTGTCACTTTTTGCTAATCACCTTGAGTCAGAGTCTCACCAATTGGGCTAGGCCAGCCGGCCAATGAGAGCTCAGGATCTGCCTGTCTGTGACTCCAACTGCTGGGGTTGTACACATGTGTGCCCCTGGCCAGCTTTTTATATGGCTGCCTGAGCTCCTCATGCCTGTGGGGTGGACAATGTAGTCAGTGACACATCTCCCCAGTACCTCTCCCCCATCTTTATAGTTCAACTGAGCAGACTGTAGAAGAAAAGATAGTCAGGAGACTATGTCAGCTCTGAGGACAGTTGTGATGGTACCTTGTAAAAATGTTAAATCTTAAAATCCCCCTGGAGTTTTAAGATGCCTCCAACAGTTGGTTGTGAGTGTGACAGATTTGTTAAGAGTAAGACTATAAATGAACACACAGAATAATATACTTGAGACTATCTTTTTTAAACTAATTTTTATTTGAGTTAAAAACAATCTTACTTAGCATACCAATCTCAGTTCCCTCTCCCTCTGATCCTCCCATCCCCCCACCATCTCTCCATCCCTCCCCCTATCTCCTCCTCAGGGAGGGTGAGGCCTCCTATGGGAGATCAAAGTCTGTCACATCATTTGGGGCAGGACTGAGGCCCTCCCCTCTGAATCTAGGCTGAGAGGGTATCCCTCTATAGCGAATGGGTGCCAAAAGATAAACACAGGTTCCACCTCCAGAGACCCCATAGACTGCCCAAACCTCTCAGCTGACACCCACGTTCAGGGGGCCTGGTTTGGTCTCATGCATGTTCCTCAGCTGTCAGACTGGGGTCCGTGAGCTCCCACTTGCTCAGGTCACCTGTTTCCATAGGTTTCCCCAACATGGTCTTGACTTCTTTGCTCATCATTCCTTCCTCTCTACAACTGGATTCCAGGAGTTTGGCTTAACTGTGAATTTCAGCTTCTTCTTTCAACTACTGGATGAAGGCTCTAGGATGGCATTTAAGGTAGTCATCAATCTTATAGGGGAAAAGCATTTAAGGTAGCCTCTCCACTGTTGCTTAGATTCTTCGTTGGGTCATCCTTGTGAATCTCTGTATATTTCCCTTGTGCCGGGTTTCTGAAACTATCTTTTCAAAACCTATATTAAGCTGGTTTCTGACTTCTCACTGAGATGGGAAACAGCAAGGGTAACTGTAGGGGACAGTGTAAGCCATGCCTGCTAGAAGCTGGCTACAGGTGTGCCTGACCACGTCTGTCAGGGTGTGGTCAAGGTGAGGTCAGGATGATGTGTGATAGGGTTTTAAGGAAAGCCTTGCTGCCCCTGGCACGCTCTGGCTTGCGTTTGGCTGGTGTTTGTCCAATAAAAGATATCTTAACCTTACAGATTACGAATCTTCTCTTATTAGCGGGCACCACAGTGTCCATGTTTTTATTTCTATTTTTAAGTGTGTGTGTGTGTGTAAGTCTAATGTAGTGGAGGCTGGCTCCAAACTTCTGATGCTCTATGCCTCTACCTCCTTAGTGCTGGAATCACTGGTGTGTGTGTGTGTGTGTGTGTGTGTGTGTGTGTGTGTGTGTGTGCCGCCATGCCTATCTTAAATATTATTATTTTTAATGGAAATTTGTAATGCTCAGTAACATAGGTAAACTAAGATTCATAGTTGCTGGGCATATGCCTTATATAGGCATTATGTAGGCAACCAGTTTTCCTCCTCTCATGAACTCAGGGCTGTCTTCCCTGCACCCACAACACTAGGGCTGGTTCTATTGTGTTGCCCAGTGCAGGTTCCACTCCTCCAGTGCTGCAGCCAGTGTGGGTCAGGACTAGCTCTCTTGTTCTCATGATCTTGGCCAGCTATCCCACTTGCTCCAGGTGGCAAGGGGTGATGGAGCTTATCTTTCCTTTGCTCATGCTACTGTATGACAGATGAGTGGTTGAGCCAGAATTCCCAGGCTCCTGCCCTTAGGGCCGGCTCACCCATTCCCTACCAACAGGGTCTGAGCTGCCCAGATGAGGGGCAGCACCAGTTTTCCCTGGTGCTGCAGCCAGAGAGGTACAGGGCCAGTTCTCCCACCGTCATGACCCTGGAGTCAGCTCTCCCTCCTGCTGCAGATGGTGAGGGGTAGGGGGAGGAGTGTCTCTCTCTTGTCTATGCCACCAAAGGACAGACAAGTAGCAGGGCCAGCTCTCCCACTCTCATGTCCTCAGGGACAGCTCACCCGCACCCTCCCCCATCTATTTTATTACCCCTCCCCCACCACAAAAAGGGTCAGCCCTTCTGTGCTGCCTGAGCAAGGTGCAATGCCCACTCTTCTGATTGCTGCAGCTGGCAAGGGGGCAGGGGCTGCTCTCCCCAGTGCTGCAGCTAGGGAGGAGACCAACTCTGCACACCATAGTAACATGGTCTTGGGCAGTAGTTCAGACCAGAGACATATACATGGCCTTTGGTGGTAGCATGGACCGTAGAAAATAACGCAGACTCCTGCTGTTGCATGGTCATGGTTCCAGCAATGGCCCTCAGTGGCAGTATGGGATAGGACTTCACCATGGCCTCAGGTGGCTTCACAGGCTACTCACATCAGGCGGTTTCTCTCCTTCCTCATATCTCCAGATCTGGCCCTCTTGATAGTGCTCAAGCTGCTCCTCCTCTCTGTCTCTCCATCCCAGACTTGCACATCATGGTGACTCATGCTGGGGGCAGGGCATGCATTGGGTGGGGTCTCTGGGTGTCCTCATCCCGTCCACTCTGTGTGGCAGCAGATGGGGCTTCTGGGTGTCTTCAGATGTTTATCCAATTCAAAGCTTCCGAAGGAAATAAGTCTCTGGCCAAAGTTGGACACAGCACAGTAAAACTGCAATTCAACATAGAGTCATCCAATCTCACAGCTGAGCTGCCACCACAACCATCTAGAGAGATTAGCAGACGGGCTACTGCAGGAGACATCCAGTCAGTTGTGGGTCTCCATTCTGTAAGAACTGCTCTTCTTCCTGGGCTAGGATACAGCTCTGGGAGACCCTCATACAACAGTTGGTTTTGCCAAAGGGAGAAGGCATAGGCTCACTAGCACTTGTGTTTGTTACAGGCTGTACTGATGCAAGTGTAATTCACCGTTTCCCAAGGAGTCAGAACAACCACCTCCTTCACATGTCCTGTCCACCGCACTTCATTGCACACAAACCACTCGGCTTCCACTTCTCCACGCATTGGCTCTCTTCCTTCTGTCCCATCACTGCTCCATCTCTCACTCATTTCCCACTGTGGGGCCCAGGGCCACAATGTCCAGTCCAGGCTGTGGCGCTTTCCAGCACCCATGATCTGTTTCTGTGTGTGTGTGTGTGTGTGTGTGTGTGTGTGTGTGTGTGTGTGTGCATGTATATTATATATTATATGATAATATATAACAATATGTATTATATGTATATAACAATATGTATTATATGTTATTTTTCTTTTTTATTGAGCCATACCTTTCCCCACTGCCCTTTCTTCCTCCCCTTCCACACTCCCCTGCCCCCAATGCTCCCAATTTACTCAGGAGGTCTTGTCTTTTTCCCTTTCCTAGGTGGATCCATATATGTCTCTCTTAGGGTCCTCTTTGTTACCTAGGTTCTCTGGGGTTGTGCCTGTAGGCTGGCTATCCTTTGCTTTATGTCTAATACCCACTTATGAGTGAGTTCATACTAAATTTGCTTTTTTGGTCTAGGTTACCTCACTCAGGATGACTTTTTCTAGTTCCATCATTTGCCTGCAAATTTCAAGATGCCATTGTGGTTTTTTTGTTGTTGTTGTTGTTTTTTACCACTGAGTAGTACTCCATTGTGTTATTGCCCAAAAGTGGTATTGCTGGGTCTTGAGGTAGGCTGATTCCCAATTTTCTGAGACGCTGCCATACCGATTTCCAAACAGCTGTACAAGTTTGCACTCCCACCAGCAATGGAGGAGTGTTCCTCTTACTCCACATCCTCTCCAGCATAAGCTGTCATCAAAATGTTTAATCTTAGCCATTCTGATCCATGTAAGATGGTATCTCAGAGTTGTTTTGATTTGCATTTTTCTGATGACTAAGGATGTTGAACACTTTCTTAAGTGTTTTTCAACATTTGAGATTCCTTTGTTTAGAGTTCTCTGTTTAGATCTGTAGCCCATTTTTATTGGATTATTTGCTCCTTTGATGTCTAGTTTCTTGAGTTCTTTGTATAATTTGGAGATCAGATGTGGTGTTGTAAAGATCTTTCCCCATTCTGTAGGATGCCATTTTGTCTTGTTAACCATGTCCTTTGCTTTATAGAAGCTTCTCAGTTTCAGGAGATACCATTTATTCATTGTTGCTGTGCTACTGGCGTAATATTTAGGAATATATATGTGCCCTGTGCCCATGGGTTCAAGGCTACTTCCCTCTGTCTCTTCTATGAGGTTCAATGTGGTTGGTTTTATGTTGAGGTCTTTGATCCATTTGGACTTGAGTTTTATGCCTGGTGATAGATATGGATCTATTTGCATTCTTCTACATATCTGCATCCAGTTATGGCAGTACCATTTGTTGAAGATACTTTCTTTATTTTCCCTTTTATAATTTTAGCCTCTTTGTCAAAAATCATTCATAGGTGTGTGGATTAATATCAGGGTCTTTGATTTGATTCTTTGGTACTCCTGGGTGTTTTTATGCCAATATCAAGCTGTTTTCATTACTGTAGCTCTATAGTAGAGTTTAAAGTCAGGTATGGTGATGCTTCTGGAACTTCCCTTATTGTACAGGATTGTTTTGGCTATTGTATGTTTTTTGTTTTTTCATATGAAGTTGGGTATTAAAAGAACTTCTTTTACATATCGTTCTTTTGTGGTCTGTGAAAAATTTTGCTGGGATTTTGATGGGTATTGCATTGAATTTGTGGATTGCTTTTGCTAAGACTCCCATTTTTACTAATCCTACCTATCTAAGAGCATGGGAGATCTTTCCATTTTCAGATGTCTTTTTCAATTTCTTTCTTCAAAAACTTAAAGTTCTTGTCATACAGGTCTTTCACTTGTTTGGTTAGAGTTACCCCATGATGTCTTATGTTATTTTTGGTGATTGTAAAGGGTGATGTTTCTCTGATTTCTTTCTCAGACTGTATTTAGGAGGGCTACTGATTTTTTTGAGTTAATCTTGTATTCCCATATATCTAGGCTGAGAGAGTATCCCTCCATAGGGAATGGGCTCCCAAAGCCCATTTGTGCACTACCAATAAATACTGGTTCCACTGCCAGAGGCCCCATAGACTGCTCAGACTCCTGAATTGAGACCCACATTCAGGGGGCCTGGTTTGGTCTTATGCTGGTACTACAGCTATCAGACTGGGGTCCATGAGCTCCCCTTTGTTCAGGTCAGCTGTTTCTGTGGATTTCCCAATAAGGTCTTGACCCCTTTGCTCATCACTCCTCCCTCTCTACAACTGGATTCCAGGAGTTTGACTCACTGCCTAGCTGTGAATCTCTGCTTCTGTTTCTATCAGCTACTGGATGAAGGCTCTAGGAGCATTTAAGGTAGTCATCACTCTCATTTTTGGGGAAGGACATTTTTTTTCCAATTTGGTGAGCCAATGAGCTTTATTGGGGATAGTTATAGAAATATGGGTGAGGAGTTACTTACAGGAACAGAAATGACTCAAATACAGTCGAATCACCAAGGCCCACACCAGCATGGATGACAGCTCACAAATTCTGGGAAACCTGGAGTGTACTGTGAGAGACCCAGGCCCCAGAAAATCCCTGCCTGCAGACCCTTTACAGACCCTGAATGGCTGGGGCCCAAGCCCCAACCCAATGAAAGAAACACCTTTGATTGGGGTCTTGAGCCAGTGAGAGACTTTACTCCTAAGCCTAGAGCCAGAGAAAAACACCCTAACTCTGAAACTAGAGCAAAAAAGAAAACACTTGGCCCCTAGATTCAGGGCATGTAAAGAGAATTTGCCCAGGCCCCAGAATTGGAGCCAAAAAACAAACAAACAAACAAAAAAATAGAAAGAAACACAGTTTGGCCCTGGAATTGGAACCATCTCTGGCCCTGACTCAAAACCAGCCAATCCCTGAACTAGAAAGACTGACCAATGACAGGCCAGCAGGCTTTGAATTTTGGAGAAGGGCATTTAAGGCAGACTCTCTACTATTGCTTAGATTCTTAGTTGGGGTCATCCTTGTGGATCCCTGGACATTTCCCTAGTGCCAGATTTCTCTTTAAGCCCACAATGGCTCCTCTATTAAGGGACCTCTTTCCTTACTCTCCTTCTCTGTTCTTTCCCAACTCGACCTTCCTGATCCCTCATGTTCTTTTCCCTCCTCCCCTTCTCCCCTCCTCTTTCTCCTATTCCTTCTCCCTCCCCTTGTACTCCCAATTTACTCAGAACATCTTGTCCCTTTCACCTTCTCAGGTGGGTCTATATATGTCTCTCTTAGGGTCCTCCTTGTTTCCTAGCTTCTCTGGAGTTGTGAATTGTTATCCTTTGCTCTATGTCTAATATCCACTTATGAGTGAGTACATGCCATGTTTTTCTTTCTATGTCTGGGTTAACTAACTCATGATGGTTTCTTCTAGTTTCATCCATTTGCCTGCAAATTTCAAGATTTAATTGTTTGTTTGTTTTTTCTGCTGAGTAGTACTCCATTGTGTAAATGTACCACATTTTCTTTATCCCTTATTTGGCTGAGGGGCATCTAGGTTGCTTCCAGGTTCTGGCTATTACAAATAATTCTGCTATGAACATAGCTGAACAGATGTCCTTGTGGTATGAATGTGCATCCTTTGGGTATATGCCTAAGAGTGGAATTGCTGGATCTTGTGGTAAACTGATTCCCATTTTCTTGAGGAGTTGCCACACTGATTTCCAAAGTGGCTAAACATGTTGGCACTCCCACCAGCAGTGGAGGAGTGTTCCCCTTTCTCCACATCCTCTCCAGCATAAACTGTCATTGGTGTTTTTGATTTTGGCCATTCTGACAGGAGTAAGATGGTATCTCAGAGTTGTTTTGATTTGCATTTTCCTGATGGCTAAGGATGTTGAACACTTTCTGATGTGTCTTTCAGCCATTTTAGATTCCTCTATTGAGAATTGTCTATTTAGATCTGTACTCCATTTTTTTTAAAATGGATCATTTGATGTTTTGGTGACTGGCTTTGAGTTCTTTGTGTATTTTTAACATCAGCCCTCTGTCAGATGTGGGGCTGGTGAAGTTTTTTTCCCATCCTGTGGGCTGCCATTTGACAGTGAGACACATCTGCTCCTGGCAGTACCAATAACCTCAAGAGGATGGACTTTGCTTTGAAAGTGGCAACGCTAGCCATCAACAAGTAGCTGCTTTTGCCTGGACTGCTTGACTGTATACTGTATAAAATGGACATGCAGGACCCACAGGAAAGTGACTGATAAATTGCCGATATTGGTGTGACTGTTTCAAATTTCCTGCTTCACAGACTTCCTAAAGAAGTCTGCCTGACACTTTAGGCCTATAGGCTGAAGATGGATGCCCCAGTGTTACAAAAGATCTTTGGGTGACTGTCTAGGCAGTTAGATATCTCTGTCATCTCTAGAGTTTTGGAACTTGCTTACAATGCATGTCCTGTTTACATAGGTACTATATCCTTCTGGGGTCTAGATGAGGAGGAAGACTAGATAGTTCTAATTATAGTTTTCCTCTGTTATGATAAAAATAGATCAGATATGAAGCTTTAGAGTAACAACAATAGGATAGATAAGAGTATTTTCTTTAATTTTGCCAAATACAAATAGATTATGTATCATAGCTGTCATTCTTGCTTGATAACTGTTTTGTTATAGGTAATGTTACAAAGTAAAAGTTAGAACCCTGTTTTTAATTAGATAGAAAAGAGGAGATGAAGTGGAATACTCTGTATGCTGTGAATGTTTTATTACCATTGGTTAATAAAGAAGCTGGTTTGGCCAATGGCCAGGCAGAATAGAGCCAGGTGGGAAATTCAAACAGAGACACAGAGAGAAAGAAGACAGAGTCAGAGAGACACCATGTGTCACAAGAGGAATAATATGCCAGACCAGTACCAGTAAGCCATAGCTTCGTGATGAATCACAGATTAGTAGAAATGGGCTAATTTAATTGTGAGAGCTAGTCAGTAATATGCCTGAGCAATTGGCCAAACAATTATACTCAATATTAAGCCTCAGAGTGGTTATTCAGGAACTTCCCAGTGGGAGAGAAAACCACAGTTACAGACTGAGAATTCTGCGTTTATGTCACAGTCCTGTAACTACTTGTGAGACTCCCAACACTGAGAGCAGTGGTTGTCTCCGATGGTGGTCCAGCTTTTGGGACCCATTCCTCCTATGGGATTGCTGTATCCAGTCTTAATAGGAGAGGAGGTGCCTGCAGCTCGACACACTAAGGTTGGCTGATTTCCATGTATATGTATCTGAAGAGAAATAATTTAAGGGGAGTGGATGGGGTGGGGTAAAGGGAGATGGAGAGGGAGGGGAAAATTTGGAGGCGCAAATGAGTAAATAAATAGGTACAGAGGCTAAAAGGAAGGAAGGAGTGCACATTCATAGTTGGAGAGAATGAGTTACAGAAACCTGACTCAGCACAATGTCAGAATGTGGCTGCTAGCTCGTGCTTTACTTGAATTAAATTGACCAGGATCCAACTTAACAAGCAATTCAAGCTTCAGCAACAGCAGCCACTGATTGCTCTCATCATTTTCCAGGTCCTACTCATCTGTATGAAGGGAGTTCCTGGAAAGGTGAACCCTTGCCTGCCTCCCTCAAGGAAGGTGTAGCATTTGCAGTACTCCAGAGATGTGGCCATTGAAGGTGGTAGACAAGGCAGAGGCTTCCAAGAGCCTAACTGGGCTTTCCAGACTACTAGGACAACGAAGTCCCCATCCCCAGAGAGGGAGTGCTCACATCCATGACTTAATAGGAAATGATATGTTCCAAGGTTTGGTGACCACATGCTTATTGCCTTTCATGTTTCCTTTTTGAAAAGAGTCTTGCTTGCAGCTACCCTCTTGACATTCCACTCTTCACACCGGGCACATTGGGAATGGTTAAACTTCTAAGGTGTCCTGTAGTGATATTTTGTTTATGATCTAACAAATGAAGCTTGCCTAAAGATGAAAGTCAAAGCTAGCCAACACTGGTTACCCTTAGAGGCCAGGCAGTGGTGGTACACACCTTTAATCCCAGCACTTGGGAGACAGAGGCCAATGGATCTCTGTTAGTTAAGGGCAATCTTAGCTACACAAAATTGATCCAGTCTAAAAGAGAAACAGAGCTTGCATAAAGGTGATCGCAGAACCTGGGATTCCATATCTTTAATCCCAGCACTAGAGAGGAATATAAGGCAGGATGAGACAGGAGCTCAGTGCAGTCTGAGGTTTTGTGGTGAGCAATGTGGTCTGGAGATGAAAGCTGAGGACAGGATCGCCCCTTTGGTCTGAGCATTGGTAGACTGAGAACTCTCAAGAGGTTGGCTGCTTTTCATCCCTGACCTTCAGCCTTAACCCCAATATTTGTATCTGGGTTTTTATTATTAATGCCAAATAGATTTTGTGCTCCAGTGTAATTTCATCTATAAAGATAAGTCAGTTTATCTGGATTTAACTGAGAGAACTACTACATACAGTTCCTTAAAACTTCATGTTCCCTTCCAGTGTCTGAAATGAACCGGGACTGCCAGTGCCTTTGGGGCAGAACTTGCTCTGAGACCTGCTGAGTCCAGTGCAGCCTTTATCCTGCTCTCTACTGTATCTTCATCTCTGGCATCCTGTGCTGGCACCAGGGTGGTCACCCCTTCAACAACTTCCTTGTGGGTGGGTCTGGCTACTTCTGCCTTCTATCCAGGGCTTCCCAAACCACTGTACTTCAATGCAGACTCATTTCTAGATGTCCTATTTTAAAACTTAAACACACACACACACACACACACACACACACACACACACACACACACACACAGAGAGAGAGAGAGAGAGAGAGAGAGAGAGAGAGAGAGAGAGAGAGGGAGAGAGAGAGAATCACTCGTATACATTGACAGATAAAGTCCTGGGATCCAGGTTAAAGGTTTGGGCAGATGATTTTCTAGTTTGTTCCAGAGTTTACTCATTCAGTTTTTGTTTTCCATTTTCTCTTCACCGGTAGTCCTCTGTTTTGTCTGCAATTGACATGTCAGGGTCCGTCTTGAGCTACGGTGGATGAGGCATGGGCATTTCCTTTGGGAATCAAATGCATTTCTTTATCCACAAGCCCTTGCACTGTGTTCACAATTTGCAACAGCAACACCCAGTGTAAAATGAAAATGTGACATCCTCTTTTCAAAAGAAAAAAAGTGTTACTGAAAGTATAGAATTAAATTTTCTTCTTTAGTTTTCTGTTTAGGTTTGTGTGTTTATTGAGACAGTTTCAATAAACTGACCTGAAACTGATTATGTAGTTGGTGACTGGTCAAATAGTATGTGGGAGGGGCCAAATACACTCCACTGCAGCCACACCCTCTGGCAAAGATACAAATAGTGATGCTTGGGATGCTCATCAGAGCCACTCTGCCTTCACCATGAAGTCCAGAAGCTTCTTCCCTTTCATGGTGCTCCTTGCTGTGGGGATCTTGACATCCTGGGCTTTGCAAGGACCATTAAAATGTGAGTTGGAGCTACTGTGGTCCAAAACTGTCTAGAGTGTTAGAAGTGAGGGCTCCTGGTGGTTTGGGGTGTGTTCCTTTCTCTAGGCTGTCCCCAGCTTACTCAGGACCTCCTGGTGGCTTCCATGTCTTGCTGGGGTCAGAGGTTCCTATGAGGCTTCAAGGCATGGAAGAATGCTCCCTTGATTACTAAACCACCCTGTCAACCCAGGCCTCACTCTCTCTCTCTCTCTGTTCCTGTCCTTTCTGTTTCTGCCTCTGGCTTTAGTTCTCAACATCTCACAGGTTTGTTCCCTTTCTGTTTATTTCTCTTGTCTCCATTATTCCTACTCTCCCCTTCTGTCCTTGGTAATCTAGCTTAGTCCTGAGGTGGAAAAACTTGACTGGGATCCCTGTGCCTTTTGTCTGCAGCTTGTGAACTTTTTTCCTGTTTACATGTTTGGCTTGACCAGGCCTGCCTTTTTTGTTGTTGTTTTGTTTTGTTTTCTCCTGAGGTCAGCATGTATTCCTCTTTGAAGTTGTGGGCTTCTAGGACGAGGATCTATACTGTGGAAAGTGGTTCTTTGTCTAGGCATTAGGTTAGATGTTCCATGCTCTCCTAACATCTTGACATCCTCTTTAGATGCTATCAAACCTGGAGCCTGCCCTCCAAGATTGGCTCCCCTCTGCCCACATATTCAAATATCAACCTGTGAGTTTGACTGGGGATGCCCAGAACATTTGAGGTGCTGCGGGTTTTTTTGTGGTTACAAATGCATTGATCCTCATACCATCCACAATCCAGGTGAGCCAGCAGAGGACCCAGGAGGAGAGGAATGAACCTCAAGACCTAGCACTGAAGGGGATGGGTTGCGGGAAGGGGTCCTCCTAGGCATGCTTGCTTCTAAGAGCTGTTGACTCCAACATGGCATCAGTCAAGGCATCATGCTGCCATCAGCAGGAAAAGCCTCTTGTCTGAGGCAGCCATTCTGTAATGGTTTTGCAAAGAATCATCTGTGCATTCAGCTTGATGGAAGCCGTCAACCCTTTCAGTACCAGACAGCTGGCCACCTGCATTGTCTGGAGGCAGATGTTAGAGGGGAACCAGGTGCTGTTTCAGGGGACATATCTGGGAGTAGGTGTCTGAGGTGAGGGGTAAATGGGGGTGATTTTCCTTGCTCAGGCTGAAGAGGGTGGGTTAAAGAAGCAGTGATGTGGTGGCTGAAGTCTAAGACATCTGACCTGTGCTTCTTCTGTCACCAGTGAGGACGAAGCCTGGCAAGTGCCCAGAGCTTAAAATGGAATGTGTGATGTTAAGTCCTTTCAGTACCTGTGAGAGGGATGGGGAGTGTGAACATGATTATAAGTGCTGCCAGAGTGTGTGTGGGAAACTCTGCTTTCCCCCACAGAAAGGTAAGGAGTGGGCTGGGGTAGATAGTCCTCAGTTTCTTTATCTCTTTCCAGCTCTGAGTCTCTGGAATTTTAGGCTTATGGCAGGGAGACTCTAACCAACAGCCTCTCTCTGGCTTGTCCTTTAAAGCTGCTGTCCCTATTTCTTAGGGCAAAGTCATAGGATTGTCTGTGGCTTTGATTCTGCTGCAGTCTGTCTGGATAAGGGCCATAGGTAGATGACTTTCTGAGTCTCTCTTTCTACAGAATGGAAATTATGAAGTTGAAAATGTTTGCAGGGCACTGTATGCATTATTTGTTATCCCAGTTATTTACTTCATGGTGTCTAGGAGCTTCCACTAGCTCTGTCTTAATAATTAACCCATTTCTATTAATCTCTGTATTTCCATGTGGTCTTACCTGAGAATGCCTGGTGCATCCTTCTTCCGGGTTCTACAAGACAACTCTATCTGCCTATGTTTCCCCGAATTCTCATCTCCTAGGCCTGCCTATACTTCCTGCCTGGCCAATCAGCCAATCAGTGTTTTATTCACCAATAAATAAGAGAAACATATATACAGAAGGACATCGCCCATCAGGGGTCAAAGGACAAAGGATAGATATAGGGATGTCTAGTTTAGTGCTCTGAGTTTTGAATCCTACAATGAACATGAGACTCAAACTAATTCTCCTGATCCGAAATCCTCTTACCTCCAGTCCCACTTTGTTGTTTGACCTCTCTCAGCTGGCTTCCTCATGGAGGACCAGTAGAAAATGATTTGTTTGATTCCTGTGTTGAAGGTCTTATCGTACTTTCTCTTGTAGCCTGATCCCTGGCATTTCAGGCAGCTCTGAACCGTGCTGTGTGTGCTCTGGAACCTCCTTCTCTGCTCTCAGGTTCCCCAGCTCCCAGGCTTGGATCCAGTGGAGAGGGTTTGCTTCTGCCACCAACAGCTTCCTTTGGTACATGCTCAGCATTCAGGAGTCTATAAGGCAATACCATGGGAGAGCAAATAAATAAATGTGTTTATGCACTCCCTGCCTCTGTGAATCACTGAGGGGAAGGGTGTGGCAAGGATCAATAAGGGAAGGTTTGGAGATGAGGCTTCCTTCTACATTCACAGAAGAGAAATGGGAGTGTATGGCAAGTCTTGCATTCACACCATGAATCTAACAGTACTGACTCTGAAAAGTGACTTTACCTCCAAATATCATGTTTTTAGTCTGTAAAAGATTACAGCGGCAACAGAAATCACTTATTTATATTATATAGGAATCAGAGGGTGAAGAAGGGTGCAAACTGTGTGTAATTTGCAGAGGGTAAAGAGGAGTGCAAAGCGTTGGTAATCGGTATCAGTTCTTGGCCAAAGTCTATTCACACATCAAGGCCACTTGACGCACACAGGTATTATTGAAAATTGTAGTGTGGCATATCTGCCTGTCTGTCCATGAACTGCTGGGGTTGCACACATGTGCACCCATGCCCAGATTTTTATGTGGGTTCTGGGGATTAGAACTGAGTTCCTCGAGGTAGGCCAGGGGCTGTTTCTGGTTTGGGTTCCCCTGCCCTGCTCAGGGATACCTGACACCGGGGGTCCATTCACAGGATCTGAACTAGGCAGGATCCAACACAGAGTCTGCCTAGGCCCCAGTAACAGTCCTGCTTCCACCCATGAGAAGAGGACTGACATCAGAGTATTGGAACTGTTTGTATCTACCAAAAGTGAACCTTGGTCCCATACCTTCCAGGAGAGGAAGAGACTCCTGCTACACCCACCAGAAGAAAGGATGGGAAGAAGACAATATAAAAGCACATTCAACAACAGAAAAAACCAATATGACACCACCAGAGACTAGGGACCCTACACCAGCAAGACCTGAACATCACAATGCAGATGAAGCAGAAGAGAATGACCTTAAAAACATCTTCATGAAAATGATAGAGGGCCTCAAAGAGGACATGAGAAAATCCCTTAAAGAAATGGAAGAAAAAACAAACCAAAAAAATACAAGATATCAACAAATCTTTCAAGGAAACAGTTCAAGACCTAAAAACTGAAATAGAGACAATAAAGATAGCACAACCTGAGGGAATGCTGGAAATAGAAAAGGTGGGTAAATGATCAGGAACTACAGATGCAAGCATAACCAACAGAATAAAAGAGATGGAAGAGAGAATCTCAGGAGTTGAAGATACACTAGGAGAAATAGACTCATCAACCAAAGAAAACCTTAAGTCCAACAAATACCTAACACAAAATATCCAGGAAATATGGGATACCGTGAAAACACCAAACGTAAGAATAATAGGTGTCCTGACCTACAGAACATCAACCTGAGGCAAGAGAGTCAGGGATAGGGAATGGGGACAAGAGATGCAGAAAGAATGACCACCTGACAGGATTCTGATCAAGTGGCAAACTTTACTTTTCTCAGGCTAGCTTGCATAGTCAGCAGAGCAGGATATGGGGAGGAGCAGAATGGGATGTTTGTGCACCAGGTGTTAGTATGGGCAGGATATTAGGAAGCCACAAAGAGGATGTTTGGCAGGGTAAAGAGTTCATGAGTAAGAGGTCCAGGAAGGGTTGCCTAGGTGACTGAGCCTGTGGGTGGAGGACTGGGTCAGGTTGTTTCTTTTCTTGAGCTGAGGTTCTAAGGAGCTGCTATGTAAAGGTTAATATACAACTATGTGGCTGGCCAAGAATGGCCTAGGATCTCATGCCAAGCCTTGAGATTTGGATCCCAACAAATAGGTATAGAAGAAGGTGAAGAAATCCATCTCAAAGGCGCAGAAAACATATTCAACAAAATCATAGAAGAAAACTTTCCCAACCTCAAGAAAGACATGCTAATGAAAGTACAAGAAGCCTACAGAACACCAAATAGACTAGACCACAAAAAATCCCGTTGCCACATAATAATCAAAACCCAAAACATACAGAATAAAGAAAAAATATTAAGAGCAGCAAAGGAAAAAGGTCAAGTAACATATAAAGGCAAACCTATGGGACACTTTGAAAGCCATGCTAAGAGGAAAGTTCATAGTGCTAAGTGCCCACATAAAGAAGCAGGAGAATAATCACACCAGAGAATTAACAGCACAACTGAAAGCTCTAGAACACAAAGAAGCCAATGCACACTAGAGGAGCAGATGCCAGGAAATAATCAAATTGAGGGCTGAAATCAATAAAATGGAAACTAGGAGAACAATACAAAGAATCAATATAACAAAGAGTTGGTCTTTGAGAAAATCAACAAGGCAGACAAACCTTTATCCAAACTTACCAAACAGCAGAGAGTGAACATGGAAATTAATAAAATCAGGAATGAAAAGGGGGACATAAGCAAACCTCCACAATTATATAAGCAAACCTCCACAGTTACAAAAGAATTGAAATAACCCCTGTATCTTATCAGATCACCATGCTTTAAAGCTAGAATTCAACAGCAATACAAATTGCAGAAAACCTACTTATTTGTGGAAATTGAATAACACCCAATTGCACCATTCCTGGGTTGAGGAAGAAATAAAAAAAGAAATTAAAGACTTCCTAGAATTTAATGAAAATGTAGACACAACATACCCAAACTTAAGGGACACTCTGAAAGCAGTGCTAAAAGGAAAGTTCATAGCACTAAGTGCCCACATGAAGAAACTGGAGAAAAGTCACATTAGAGAATTGACAGAACAACTGAAAGCTTTAGAACAAAAAGAAGCAAACACACCAAGGAGAGTAGATGCCAGGAAATGATCAATCTGAGGGCTGAAATCAATAAAGTAGAAACTAGGAAAACATTAAAGAATCAATGAAACGAAGGGTTGGTTCTTTGAGAAGATCAACAAGATAGACAAACCTCTATCCAAACTAACCAAAAGGCAGAGAGAGAGCATGCTAATTAACAAAATCAGAAATGAAAAGGGGGATTTAACATCGGATACTGGGGAAATCCAGAGAATCTTCAGGTCATACTTTGAAAACCTGTACTCCACAAAATTTGAAAATCTAAAGGAAATGGAAATATATATATATATATATATATATATATATATATATCTTACCAATATTAAACCAAGAACAGATAAGCATCTTAAATTGACCCATAACCCCTAATGAGATAGAAGCAGTAATCAAGAGCCTCCCAACCAAAAAAAGCCCAGGGCCAGATGGCTTCACTGCAGAATTCTACCAGAAATTCAACCAAGAGCTAATTCCGGTACTCCTCAAACTGTTCCACATAATAGAAGCAGATGGGATATTGCCAAACTCTTTCTATGAGGCTACAATCACTTTGATACCCAAGCCACACAAAGATATAACTAAGAAAGAGAACTACAGACCAATATCCCTCATGAACATCAATGCTAAAATACTCAATAAAATATTGGCGAATTGAATCCAAGCACATATCAGAAAAATCATCCACCATGATCAAGTAGGCTTCATCTCAGGGATGCAAGGATGGTTCAACATACGAAAATCCATCAATGTAACACCATATAAACAAACTGAAAAAGAAAAACCACATGATCATCTCACTAGACGCTGAAAAAACCTTTGACAAAATCCAACATCCTGTCATGATAAAGATCTTGGAGAGAACAGGAATAACAGGAACATATCTAAACATGGTAAACGCAATATACATCAAACCAATAGCCAACATCAAACTAAATGGAGAGAAACTCAAAGCATTTCCTCTAAAATCATGAACAAGACAAGGCTGTCCACTCTCTCCATACCTCTTCAATATTGCACTTGAAGTTCTAGCTAGAGCAATAAGACAAGAAAAGGGGATCAAAGGAATACAAATTGGAAAGGAAGAAGTCAAACTTTCACTATTTGCAGACGACATGATAGTCTACATTAGTGACCCGGAAAACTCTACCAGGGAACTCCTACAGCTGATAAACACCTTCAGCAAGGTAGCAGGATACAAAATTAACTGAAAAAAATCAGTAGCCCTACTATATACAGATGCTAAAACCAATGAGAAAGAAATCAGGGAAACATTACCTTTCACAATATCCACAAGCAACATAATATGTCTTGGGGTAACACTAACCAAAAAATTGAAAGACCTGTACAATAAGAACTTTGAGACTTTAAAGAAAGAAATTAAAGAAGATACCAGAAAATGGAAAGATCTCCCATGTTCTTGGATAGGTAGAATCAACATAGTAAAAATGGCAATCTTGCCAAAAGCAATCTACAGATTCAACTCAATCCCCATCAAAATCCCAACACAGTTTTTCACAGACATTGAAAGAAAAATACTCAACTTTATATGGAAATATAAAAAACCCAGGATAGCCAAAACAACTCTTTACAATAAAGGATTTTCTGGAGTCATCACCATCCCTGACTTCAAGCTCTATTATAGAGCCATAGTTCTGAAAATAGCTTGGTATTGGCACAAAAAATAGACAGATAGACCAATGGAATTGAATTGAAAACACTGATATTAACCCACACACCTGCAAACACCTTATTTTGGAGAAAGGTGCTAAATCTATACAATGGAAAAAAGATAGCATCTTCAACAAATGGTGCTGGCACAATTGGATTTGGACATGCAGAAGATTGCAGATAGATCCATACCTGTCACCATGCACAAAACTTAAGTGCAAATGGATCAAAGATCTCAGCATAAATCCAGCCACACTGAATCTTCTAGAAGAGAAAGTGGGAATTACCCTTGAACAAATTGGCACAGGAGACCACTTCCTGAAAATTACGCCAGTAGAACAGACATTGAGGTCTGCAATTAATAAATGGGACCTCCTGAAACTGAGAAGCTTCTGCAAGGCAAAGGACACAATCAGTAAGACAAAATGACTGCCCACAGAATGGGAAAAGATCTTCACCGATCCCACATCTGACAGAGGGCTGATTTCCAAAATATACAAGGAGCTCAAGAAGCTAGCCACCAAAACACCAAACAATGAAATTAAAAAGTGCGGTGCAGAACTAAATAGAGAATTCTCAACAGAGGAATCTGAAAAGACTGAAAGACACTTAAGAAAGTGCTCACAATTCTTGGCCATGAGAGAAATGCAGCTCAAAACAACTCTGAGATACCACCTCACACCTGTCAGAATGGCTAAAATCAAAAATACCAATGACAATATATGGAGGATGCTGGAGAGGATGTGGAGAAAAAGGAACACTCCTCCATTGCTGGTGGGATTGCGAACTTGTAAGACCACTCTGGAAATCAGTATGGCGGTTGATCAGAAAAATGGGAATCAGTCTACCTCAAGATCCAGCCATTCCTCTCTTGGGTATATACCCAAATAGTGCATGTTCATATTACAAGGACATATGTTCAACCATGTTCATAGCAGCATTGTTTGTAATAGCCAGAACCTGGAAACAACCTAGATGCCCCTCAACTGAAGAATGGATAGAGAAAATATGGTACATTTATACAACGGAGTACTACTCAGCAGAAAAAAGCAATGGAATCTTGAAATTCACAGGCAAATGGATGGAACTAGAAGAAACCATCCTGAGTGAGGTAACCCAGTCACAAAAAGACAAACATGGTATGTACTCACTCATATATGAATTTTAGACATAGAGCAAAGGATTACCAGCCTATAATCCTCTTCACCAAAGAAACTAGGAAACATGAAGGACTCTAAGGGATAAATGGACCCCAGGAATGGGAAGTGGCATGAACTCCTGAGCTAATTGGGAGCATGAGGGTAGGGGAGAGGGAGCTGCCACAATAAGAGCAGGAGAAGAGGAGTGGAGGAGAGGAAATGGAGGAGCAGAAATATTCAGTTGGGGGAAGAATAGAGGAAAGAGAGCAGGATGAGAGATACCATATCAGAGGGAGCCACTATCAGTCTGAGGAGAGATCTGGCACTAGGGAGATTTCCAGAGACCTACAAGGTTGACACGATCTGACAATCCAGGCAATGGTGGAGAGGATAACCTAAATGCCCTTTCCCTAAAATGAGATTGATGACTACTCTTTATGCCATCCTAGAGTCCTCATCCAGTGGCTGATGGAAGCAGAGACCGACATCCACAGATATACACTGAAATGAAATCTGGAACTTAGTTGCAGAGAGGAAGGAATGAAGACCAAAGGGGTCGGTACCAGGTTGGAGAAATCCACAGAAACATTTGGCCTGAACAAGTGGGAGCACATCGACCCCAGATGCTGTCTGGGAGACCAGTACAGGACTGATTCAGACCCCTGAACATGGATGTCAATAAGGACGCCTCTGTACTCCATGGAGCCCCTGGTAGTGGATTAGTATTTTTCCCTGGTGTAAGAAGGGACTTTGAGAGCCCATCCCACGTGAAGGGATACACTCTGGCCCTGGACACATGGGGAAGGGCCCGGGCCTAGCCCAGGAAGATTTGGTGGACTTTGCTGAGCCCCGTTGAGGGCCCTACAATGCCTGGGAACTGGAGGGTAGATGGGGTTGGAGACAAGGGATGGGGGTGAGGGGAGGGAGAGGGAGAAGGGATTTACATGTGAAACAGGCTTGTTCCCAACTTAAAGTAATAAAAAAAATTAAAAAGAAAAAAAGAAAAGGGGGACATAACAATAGACACAAAGGAAATCCAGAGAATCATCAGGTCATACTTCGAAAACCTATATTCCTCAAAATTCGAAAAATCTAAAGGAAATGGACAATTTTCTGGACAGATTTCACTTACCAAAATTAAATCAAGAACAGATAAGCAACTTAAATAGACCTATAACCCCTAATGAAGTAGAGCAGTCATCAAAATTCTCCCTACCAAAAAAAAGCACAGGGCCAGATGGATTCACTGCAGAATTCTACCAGAAATTCAAGGAACAGCTAATACCAATTCTCCTCAAAGTATTCCACACAATAGAAGCAGAAGGGTCAACGCCAAACTATTTTTATGAAGTTTCAATAACCTTGATACCCAAGCCACACATAGACAAAACTAAGAAAGAGAACTACAGACCAATATACTCAATAAAATACTGGCAAATCGAATCCAAGAACACATCAGAGAAATCATCCACCATGATCAAGTAGGCTTCATCCCAGGGATGCAACGATGGTTGAGCATATAAAAATCAATCATTGTGATCCACCATATAAACAGACTGAGGGTAAAAAAACCACATGATCATCTCACTAGATGCCAAAAAAGCCTTTGACAAAATCCAACACCCCTTCATGATAAAGGTCTTGGAGAAATCAGGGATAACAGGAACATACCTCAACATAATAAAAGCAATATACAGCAAGCCAACAGCCAACATCAAATTAAATGGAGAGAAACTCAATGCAATTCCTCTAAAATCGGGGACAAGACAAGGCTTTCCACTCTCTCCATACCTCTTCAATATTGTCTTTTATGCTCTACCCAGAGCAATAAGACAACAAAAGGAGATCATGAGGATACAAATCAGAAAGGAAGAAGTCAAACTATGATAGTCTACATGAGTGACCTGAAAAACTCTACCAGGGAACTCCTACAGCTGATAAACACCTTCAGCAAAGTGGTAGGATACAAGATTAACCCAAAAATATCTGTGGCCTTACTATATACAGACGATACATTCATGGAGAAAGAAATCAGAGAAACATCACCCTTTAAAATTGTTACAAACAACATAAAATACCTTGGGGTAATGCTAAACAAAAAAGTGAAAGAACTGTACTGTAAGAATTTTGAGTCTCTAAAGAAAGAATTTAAAGAAGATACTAGAAAATGGAAGGATCTCCCATGTTCTTGGATAGGTAGGATAGTAAAAATGGCAATCTTGCCAAAAGAAATGTACAGATTCAATGCAATCCCCATCAAAATCCCAACACAATTCTTCACAGACCTTGAAAGAACAATTCTCAACTTTATATGGAGAAACAAAAGACCCAGGATAGCCAAAACAACCCTGTACAATAAAGGAACTTCTGGAGACATCACCATCCCTGACTTCAAGCTCTATTACAGAGCTATAGTCCTGAAAACAGCTTGGTATTGGCACAAAAATAGACAGGTAGACCAATGGAATAGAGTTAAAACCCTGATATTAACCCACACACCTACAAACACCTGATTTTTGACAAACAATCCAAATTTATACGATGGAACAAAGAGACCATCTTCAACAAATTGTGCTGGCTAACAGGATGCAAACATATAAAAGACTACAGCTAGACCCAAGCCTATCGCCTTGCACAAAACTTAAGTCCAAATGGATCAAAGACTTCAACATAAATCCAGCTACACTGAACTTATTAGAAGACAAAATGGAAAAATACCTTTGAATTAATTGGTACAGGAGACTGCTTCCTGAACATTATACCATTAGCACAGACACTGAGATCAACAATAGATAAATGGGATCTCCTGAAACTGAGAAGCTTCTGTAAGGCAAAGGACACAGTCAGCAAGACAAAAAACGACAACCCACAGACTGGAAAAGATATTCACCAACCTCACATCTGACAGAGGGCAGATTTCCAAAATATACAAAGAACTCAAGAAGCTAGACTCCAAAACACCAAACAATCCAATTAAAAAGTGGGGTACAGAGCTAAATAGACAATTCTCAATAGAGGAATCTAAAATGGCTGAAAGACACATAAGAAAGTGTTCAACATCCTTAGCCATCAGGGAAATGCAAATCAAAACAACTCTGAGATACCATCTTACTCCTGTCAGAATGGCCAAAATCAAAAACACCAATGACAGTTTATGCTGGAGAGGATGTGGAGAAAGGGGAACACTCCTCCACTGCTGGTGGGAGTGCCAACTTGTACAGCCACTTTGGATCAGTCTACCACAAGATCCAGCAATTCCACTCTTAGGCATATACCCAAAAGAAGCACATTCATACATCAAGGACATCTGTTCAACAATGTTCATAGCAGCACAATTTTTAATGGTCAGATCCTGGAAGCAACCTAGATGCCCCTCAACTGAAGAATGGATAGAGAAAATGTGGTACATTTACACAATGGAGTACTACTCAGCAGAAAAAAAATGGAATCTTGAAATTTGCAGGAAAATGGATGGAACTAGAAGAAACCATTCTGAGTGAGGTAACCCAATCACAAAAAGATAAACATGGTATGCACTCACTCATATGTGGATTTTAGACATAGAGTAAAGGATTACCAGCCTACAATCCACACTGCCAGGGAAGCTAGGAAACAAGGAGGACTCTAAGAGAGACATACATGGTCACTTGGAGAAGGGGAGAGGGACAAGATCTCCTGAGCAAATTAGGAGCATGGGAGGAGGGGGAGGGAGCTACGAGAATGAGATGGGGAGAAGAGGAGGGGTGAGGAGGACATGAGGGGGCAGAAAGTCTGATTCGGGGGAAGAATAGAAGAAAACAAGAAAGGAGATACCATAATAGAGGGAGACATTTTAGGTTTACAGAGAAATCAGGCACTAGGGAAATGTCTGGAGATCTACAACGATGACACCAGTTAACAATCTAAGCAACAGAGGAGAGGCTACCTTAAATGCCCTCTCCTGATGATGAGATTGATGACTGACTTATATGACACCCGATAGCCTTCATCCAGCAGCTGGTGGAAGTAGAAGCAGACACCCATCACTAATCACTGAACTGAACTGGAATCCAGTGCAGAGAAGGACGAGTGATGAGCAAAGGGGTCCAGACCAGGCTGGTGAAACCCACAGAAACAGCTGACCTGAACATTGGGGAGCTCTTGGTCCCCAGACTGATAGCTGGGACACCAGCATGGGACTGATCCAGACACCATGAACGTGGGTTTCAGTGAGGAAACCTCGGAAATCTACGGGTCCTCCTATAGTAGTTCAGTACTTATCCCTAGCAAAGGTGTGGACTTTGGGAGCCCATTCCAAACAGAGGGATACTCCCTGAGCCAAGACACATGGGGTGGGCCTAGGCCTTATCCCAAAGGATATGACAGACTCTGATGACACCCTATGGAAGGCCTCACCCTCCCTGGGGAGCAGAAAGGATATGTGATAGGTAGGGTTTTAGTTGGGGTGGCGGGGTAGGAGAGGAGGGGAGGGAGAAGGAACTGGGATTGTCATGTAATGTTTCTAAATCAAATAAAAAACATGGTGGGGGAGGAGAACTGAGCTCCTCATGCCTGTGCCATGGCATTTAGTCACTGACACATTTCTCAGTGCCCCTTCACCATTTTTATAGTTCAACTGAACACAGACAGGAGAAGAAAAGATAGTTATGAGACTGAATTTCCAGTAGACTTCTCACTGATGTCAGAAACAGCAAGGGTAACACTTCTCCGCAATTTGCAAGCTGTCTGGAGCAATGTAGGATGCTTCACCCACAGAGCGTATAAGGATAGGGAAGAAAGTTGCACAGTGGTCATGTTTTTATTTCTATTTTCAAATTTGTGTGTATGTGTGTCAAAGTCTAGTGTAGTGGAGGCTGGTCCAAAACTTCTGATGCTCTGATGATCCCTCTACCTCCTAAGTGCCGGGATAATGAGTGTGTGAGTGTGTGTGCACCATACCTATCTTTTTAAAATTTTATTTATTTATTATGTATACAACATTCTGCTTCCATGTATTTCTGCACACCAGAAGAGGGCACCAGATCTCATAACGGATGGTTGTGGCTGGGAATTGAACTCAGGGCCTCTGGAAGAGCAGTCAGTGCTCTTAACCTCTGAGCCATCTCTCCAGCCCCCATACCTATCTTAAATATTATTATTTTTATGTGGAAATTTGTAACAGTCAGTAATATTAGTAAGGTAAGATTCATCAAAGTTTCTGGGAATATGGCCTATATAGGATTCAAGAGCATTTTAACCATCAGTCAGAGATAATAGACATAAGCAAACAAAGAATGAAACTATTAAAAAAAATCCATAGCCAATGGTGTTTTGACAATGTTTACTGAGTTCAACATTAATATTTAACACTTACTTGATTTTTGTTTCTTTCCCCATATTCACAACTTGTTTTGTATCTGCTATTTTGAAACTGTCATATTATAATTATGTATATTTATGGATTGTAACATTTTTCTAATTTTAATTGGCAAATTATAATTGTGCATATTGACAGAGGATGATGTGGTATGTTAACATCTGTGAACTATATGGAACAATTACATTAAGCTAATAAGCATATCCATTGTCAATGTTCTCTGGAGCATCAGAAATAGTAAAAAAAAAAAAAAATCATCCCGAGTGAGATAACCCAGACCCAGAAAGATAAATATAGTATGTATCCACTTATATGTGGGCATTATCCATTAGATAAATGATAACCAACCTACAATTCACAGACCCAGAGAGTTTAGGTATAGAGGAAGGGACTGGGCAGGGGACCATATGACTCTCCATTGGAGGAAGAAGTAGAATAGATTTTATGGGTAGACTAGGGGTGGGTCAGATGATTAGGCAGGGGGGTGTAGAAGGGGAGATAGGAATGTGGGGAGAGAAAGCTAGAATTGATGGACATTTAAGGGGTGGCATGAAAACCTTGTGCAGTGGATAAACAAGGTGATCCTAGTGAGGTCTCCTAATAATGTGGGTATTAGAGACCTAACTGGCCATCTCTTGTCACCAAATAAGCCTTCTAGTACCAGGACTGTATTGCATTTAATTGAGTTATCAGCCAAGAAGGCCAAGTATACCAAATGTGCAAATATACCACATTTCCTTTATCCATTCTTCGATTTAGGGACATGTAGGTTGCTTCTAGGTTCTGGCTATTACAAATACTGCTGCTATGAACATAGTTGAACAGATGTCCTTGTGGTATGTATGTGCATCCTTGGTCTCTTAGTGTTTGTAAAACATCTATCCAGGACCTTCTGGATTTCAGAGATTCCCTTAAGAAGTCAGGTGTAATTCTTATAGGTCTGTCTTTATGTTACAAGAACTTTTTCCTTTGCTGCTCTTAATATTCTTCCTTTATTCTGTATGTTTGGTGTTTTGATTATTATGTGGTGAAGAGACTTTTTGTGGTCCAGTCTATTTGGTGTTATGTAAGCTTCTTGTACTTTCATAGGCATCTTTCTGTAGGTTGGGAAAGTTTTCTTCTATGATTTTGTTGAATATGTTTTCTGCACATTTGAGCTGGGTTTCTTCTCCTTCTTCTATACTTATTATTCTTAGGTTTGGTCTTTTCACAGTGTCCCATGTTTCCTGGATATTTTGTGTTAGGGATTTGTTGGACTTAAGATTTTCTTTGGTCAATAGATCTATTTCCTCTAGTGTATCTTCAACACCTGAGATTCTCTCTTCCATCTCTTGGATTCTGTTGGTTATGCTTGCATCTGTAGTTCCTGATCACTTACCCAGATTTTCTATTTCCAACAGTCCCTCAGTCTGTGTTTTCTTTATTGTATCTATTTCAGCATTCAGGTCTTGAACTGTCTGAATTGTTTCCTTCACTTGTTTGCTTGTTTTTTCTTGACTTTCCTTGCTTTCTTTATGAGACTTGTTTATTTCTTGCATTTTTTTGGTTTGTCTTTTCCTCCATTTCTTGTACCTTTTGTTTGTTTTTTCTTCCATTTCTTTAAGGGATTTTTTTTATTTCTTCTTTGAGGGCCTCTACCATCTTCATAAAGTTATTTTTAAGGTCATTCTCTTCTGCTTCATCTGCGTTGGGATGTTCAGGATTCCTGGTGTAGAGTCCCTACACTCTGGTGGTGTCATATTAGTTTTGTTGTTGAATGTGTTCTTATACTGTGCTTTTTCCATCCCTTCTTCCAGTGGGTGCAGATTGTTTCTGTCCTTCTCTCGGTAGTTATGGTCCAAGGCTCTGATGGCAATAGATTCTATTTGGTTTGCTCTGTCCCCAGGTCTCCCTCCCAGTGTGTGCAGGCAAATCCAAGACTCCAGTGGTGACAGATGCTGGATGTTTTGGTCTGTCCCCAGGTCTCTAGGGGATTTGGTGGTTGGGAAGAGGCTACATGCAGTCCCCAGGGTTAGTGGACTCTAAGGAGGGGTGGAGAGTGGGTAGGAGAAGGCCCAGTACTCACCTCTCCCAGTGGGTGCAGGTGGGTTCAAGACCTATTCCTTCTATTTCTCTCCATTCCATTTTTAAATTGGGTCATTTATCTTCTTGATTCTTTGTATTTTGAGATACTTGCATATTTGGATATTACTCCTCTGGCAGATGAATAGCTGGCAAAGACTCTCCCCCATTCTGTGGAATTCTTGTTCACTTGATTGTTTTCTTAGCTATGCAGAAGTTTTTTAGTTTTATGAGTTTCCAGTTGTTGATTGCTGGCCTTAATTCCTTGGCAAAAGGAGTCCTATTCAAAAATTCCTTTCTTACACTTATGTCTTGTATCTTCACTTTTACATCTCTTGCCTTTGCTTCTCTCTTTTTAAACATTTCTCCTCTACTCTTCTCTTTCCTTTCTTTCTTTTATTTAATTTTTTTTTGGTTTTTTGAGACAGGGTTTCTCTGTGGCTTTGGAGGCTTGTCCTGGAACTAGCTCTTGTAGACCAGGCTGGTCTCGAACTCACAGAGATCTGCCTGCCTCTGCCTCCCGAGTGCTAGGACTATTAGGTGTGTGCCACCAACGCCCAACTTATTTATTTAAAAATTTTATCTTATATGTATATATGAGTTCTTGCGTGTGCACCTGAGAGTGCCTTATGCCTCTGGAGCCTGGAAGTCATTGACCCCACCCTATACCTCGAGGTGCAGACAGTTGTGAGTTATCCACTATAGGTGCTATGAACAAGTCTCAGGCCTTCCCGAGAACAGTAAATACTCTTATCCACTGAGCAAACTATCCAGACTTAAGAAACAACTTTATATAAGAAAACAGTGCTAGAAAGATGTGTGGGGGTTAAGAGTATTTATTGTTCCTGTAAAGAGCCTAAATTTGTTGCCTAACCCAACATAGGCAGAGGGGCTAGCTTGTCTGCATAGGTGGTCCCTTTGAGTGAGCAGTCTCAGGCTATAATTACCTAGGAGGATGAAGCTGCAGTTGCTAGTTTCTGTGCACACTGGTCAATCCATAGCACTCAGATTCTTAGAGAAAGCTTTGCCATCCCTCCGAGCTTCATCTGAGGGTGGACTTGCTGCTCCCATGGGGCTGAGGCCATTGGATCCTTGGCATGGCTGTCCCATATCAACAACACACATTCACTCAGGACTTTTCTCACTTGGGCTTCCTCCACTCCCTACCATTATACTTTATAGCAATGTAAAGAAGAAATTGAGCTTTACTAATTCATAGTGTAAGTAATAAACAAATTGCACCACCAATGTGTTAAGAATGTTTATTTAGATGATACACATACGTCTTAACTAGGGTGTCTATTGCTGTGAAGAGACACCATGACCACAGCAACTCTTATATAAAGGAAAGGAAAGCATTTCATTGGAGTGACTCACTTACAGTTTTAGCAGTTCAGTCCATCATCATCACGGCGGGACACGGCAGTGTGCAGGCAGGCGTGGTGCTGGATAGGTACCTGAGGGTTCTGTATATTGCAGACAACAGGAAGTGATCTGTCTCACTGGGTGTGGTTTATGCATACAGAGGTTTAGTCCATGATCATCACAGTGGAAAGCATCAGGCATGGTGTTGGAGCAGTAGATGAGAGCTGTCCATCCTGAGAGACAGAGACAGACAGAGAGAGAGAGAGAGAGAGAGAGAGAGAGAGAGAGAGAGAGAGAGAGAGAGGGAGGGAGGGAGGGAGGGAGGGAGAGGGAGGGTCTGGCACGAACTTTTGAACCTGTAAACCCATCCCCAGCTACAATACTTCCTCTAACAAGGCCACACTTCCTCCAAAAAGACCACACCTCCTCCAGCAATGCCACACCTCCTAATTCAGCTGAACCAGTTTATCAGCTGGGAACAAGGCAGGCAAATGTATGATCCTATGTGTGCCATTCTCATGCAGACCACCACAACTATGTGACTCTGTTGGCTCAGAACCTTGCTTGTAGAATCACAGAAGTCTGATAGCTTTACTTCTGGCAGTGCCTGTGATGTGTTGTTTCCTTTCCATATTTATTTCTGCTCTTGGGGGATTTATGCCCTGAAGTCCTCATTAAATACTCAAAGAAAGGTATATGAGCATCAAGATTTGCATTTGAAGACACCTTTCCTAGCTATTGTAGCTAGTCCTCTGGTGTGTCTATCCACAGATGACATTGTTTAACACATGCTTGTATAAGTGGTAGACACTTTGAGTATCACGTGTAGGGACATTGAATGTTTTCTTTTCCATTTTTAAAGTTATTTATTTATTTATTTTTATATGATGTGCGTTGGTGTTTTGCTTGCAAGTATGTCTGTATGAGGGTGTCAGATCCTTTGGAACTGGGGTTAGAGACAGTTGTGGGCTGGCATGAGAAAAGAACCTAGGTCCTCTGGAAAAGCAACCAGTGATCCCAAGTGTTGAGCCATCTCTCCAATCACTGGGGCCACTTGTCCCGAGCAATAGTCTCGCCGGCAAGAACCACACAGGACATTCGGATCCTTCTGCAGGAAAGCTTTAATGCATCTTGAGAGGAGAGCATAAGCTTACCAGAGCGGAGACCCCGAGCCAAGAATCCCATCCCCTAATAAAGGCTGGCAGCCGCTGCCTGGGACGTGTCACCCTATGATTGGCTTCAGCTCCTCAGGCCATATGACGCCACGGAATAGGCAGAGATCAAGGAAATGGAAAATTACCCAGCGCCTGCCCAATAATTTACATTCAGTGCCTTCAGGCGCCATCATTGTAATGGAGAATGCAGGGACGGCTCCCTACAGCCACTGAATCTTAAAAAGAAGCCATTCAATGAGCAAGATACTTGAACCACGCCCAATATGTGCTGCTATGGACTGGTGAACCTGGGGACTCCTGATGAAGGCTTTGCAGTGGCATATTGGAACATGACTTCTCTGACATAGCCTAGGTTGCCAGTTTGAAGCCCCACTAAGAAGATGGTCAGTCAGGGATTAGGGTTAGTGTTACTTGAAGTGATTGGCAGCCATAGTGCCTGCTACTGAATAATGCCTCTCTGTCCAGAGCTTAGGAAATGTGTCTTTGCGTAGGATTCACCATACTGACACCTAAGGGCTCTTCCTTTAATTGTGGAACTGTTAATTCCAGGAATCTAAGCAGCCCCTAGGCCCCAGAAGCAAGAGACTTCAGGAGATAATGATGCAGAATGATGTCTTTTTTATTGAAAAGATTGAATTTGAATATTGTCAGGGTTAGGAATGTTGAGAAAAAGCAGGCGTGAGAAGAAAGTGATAACCATGGGCTGTTTCTGGGATCCGTGGGAGACTGAATCCTGAAGACAACACAGACTTCTCAGTTCAGTGACACCTAGGGAAAGAGAGGACAACATGTGAAGTCAGACAGGGGAGGGCACAGGGGACATTTGGTGTAGGTCTCAGGTCTCTGTGATCGCCTTTACTGCAGGTTATTGCTATATTTCATCTCTTGTGTATCACAGGCAGAGGCATTTGTCATTCTTTTTTTTTTTTATTTTGAGAGGGAAGAGGAAGCTAACTCTTGGAGCTATGGCCTCACCGGGCTGTGTGGACACAAGGAGATTGCATCTACAGCACTGTTTTGTACCACGATAAGCATGAAATTAAGTTTTACAAGCACAACACAAGAAGTGACAGGGTTCTATTATAAGCCCATAATATTCTTGCACAGGTGGTGCATACTCAATTTTACCACTTGCTGGTGAACCTGGGGCAGGAGAAAACCATTGATGCCACACACTAAGGCTAGGAATTCAGGACACCATCACAGCTCAGCTCCTTCCTCTGCTCTGCCAGGTGCTTTCCTCGCTTTCCCAAAGGTCATACTCCACAGCTCCCCAGGTATGCACAGTGGGGACCAGCCAGTTCCACAAAGGCTCAGGGAATAGCCATGCATAGCTTCAAAACCCTGAGGTAGGCATCTCCCTCACCTGGCGATATTCTTACCTTCATATTGGCCCAGGTCTTCAGTTGGCCAGTGAATGGATTATTTCCCAGTAATCCTGGTTTTCGTTCTACTTTTATAGGAGCTCATGCCTTCATCTTGAGATCCTCTTGTCTTGAAACTAAGATCGCCATCACCCGGTTTCTCCCTCCTTTCCTCATAGATTTCCTCAGTGAAGGTAGTCTTGGGACTTTTTGATTTAAAGGAACTCCATGAACTCTCACTGTGGCTGTATTCATCTTGGATAGAACTCGATCCCCCACTGCTGCCTAGGACTTTTACTTCAAGGTCTTCACTAGATGTGTCTTGTGAAAATCTTTCTGTGAAGAGAAAAACACGCCTAATTCTCTCTGCCCATCTTTCTGTATATTCTGGATTAGTTGGGCATCAGGACACTGTCAAGAGCCCAAGCTTCAGCTCTGGTTATGGACCTGTGTTCAGATGTACCTTGTTGCTGTTTTGCTGCCTACAAAGCCATTGAGCTTTTAGTCCAGTTAGAAACTGGAATGGTCTACTTGTCAAATGGCCCTCTCAACTCCCCTCACAATTGACAACGAGGATGTTTGTATTACCCGATGACCCACATTCCCCTGCAGCCCTCCTTACTGACATTTTGACTGCCCCTTCACTGATAGTCACATGAAACTTATGGGTAAGATTCAAAAAAGACTCCATTTCCATCAGGAACGGAAGCCCTAGGAACATAGCCTTTTGTAGATGCCAGGTGGACCCCTTGGAGAACATTTTCCTCAAATACCTTTCCCACAGAACAAACTTGCCACTCACCACGGGGTCTCCCCACCGCTGGTTCTGTCACCAGAACCAGGAGCAAAGTAAGGAGGAAGAAGCTGGTAGGATTCATCTTGCCAGGAAGGGCCTTGGCTGAGAGCTGAGCTGAGCTTCTCCTTTATATATTTCCTGACTGGCTTTGCCTACAGGTATGGAAGGCAGTGACCTTTCTTATCTGTAAATGTCAGCTTCATTGTCTCTGCTCAGTAGGGGTCTTGGTACTGCTCCCTTGAACTCTGCAAGGACACAACATCAGAGCAAGCCCAGACAACCTCCCTTGTACTTTGAGAACACCGCACAGCGATTTCTGTACTTGCAGAACCTCTTCCAGTTCAGAGTGAGGAAGAGGCTGGAGGCTGCAAGAGTCTTCAGGACTTGGTCATGCCTTCATTCCCCAGCATGGAATGCCTTCCAAGACCCCCACCACTTAAATCAATCACAGACACCGCTCCATACTTGTATTTTCAGAACACCCTTCGCCCGCAGTGTTTTAATTTGAAAATGAGTGAGCACAGAGGTAGAGAGACAGGGAGAAATGGTGCTTGAGAAGGATCCAAAGACAGGAAGTTTGAACAGTCCATAGATGATCTCATTGACAGAGCCCTTACCTAGCAATAGCAAGGTCCTCAGTTTAGTCCTGAACACTGCAGAATGAACTCATAAAAAATGAACAGGTAAAGCAAGACACATCAACATTGAAAGCTGCCATGAAGTTTATAATCATGATTGACACATGCCAATGCTCTTCAACACTTTATATTGGGTCAGTCCCCAAACCGTTGCTTTGTTGTGTATTCTGTGTGTGTGTGTGTGTGTGTGTGTGTGTGTGTGTGTGTGTGTGTGTGTACATGAACTGGGGGAAGGAAAGTATTTATTCCCTTTTATACCTTACAGTCTGTAACCAATGATATCAGGACAGGAACTCTGGTAGGAGCCTGGAGGCAGGAACTGAAGCAGAGGCCATGGGAGAACACTGTGTATTGGCTTGCTCTCATGCTTGCTCAGCCTTCTTTTCTGTGTTTTAGTTTGGTTTCTTTTTTTTTTTAGTTTTTTTATACATAACATTATACTTATTTCAGTATTCCTAGAGGTAAGCAGGATATAAGTGGCAAGCTAAATTTCTAACAATGGCATAAATAGCGAAATTTTTCATTTCTCTTGGAATTTTGGTCTCTACAGATTACTTTTCTATCCACTTTGTCTCTCTTGTAAATCTTTTTTATGTTTTTGAGATTATGTTACAATCACCTCATTTCCTACTTCCCTTTCTTTCCTCCAAGCCCTCTCCTATGTCCTCTCTTTCAAATACATGGCCTGTGTATTCACTAATTGTTAAATACATATATCTTCCTAAATCCATTAGTACAACCTGCTCAGCCTGTATAATGAGATATCTATCTATCTATCTACCTATCTATCTATTTATCTATCTATACATATACATACATACATACATACATACATACATACATACATACATACATATGTTTTCAGGGCTGAGCATTTGGTGTTGGATAAGTGTGCTCTTCCCCGGGGAAATTCTTCTCCTGCTCTCAGCATCACTAAGTTGCCTGCAGTTCTTTGTCTAGGTTGAGGCCCTTTCCCCCATCCACTTCAGCGTGTCTTATGGTTGTCCTTGTTCAGTTCATGTTTAGGTAATCACGTTGGTGAGATTGAATGGGTGTAGCTTCTGAAATTTCTAGGAGGCACAATCTCACAGCCAACTCTCTGTATATTTGTGTCTTACAATCTTTCCACCCATTCTTTCACAATGACCTCTGGAACTTAGGTGCAACAGTTGTGTTGTTGTAGATGCCAGTTGGGACTGAACTCTACAACTGTACATTTTGAGTGGTTGTGGTTTTTCAAAATATTTTCTGTCCGGTGCAAAGAGATGTTTCCATGACCTGGGGTAAGGGCTGTACTTATTTGTGAATATAAGGACAAATATTTAGAATGTAGTTAGGGATTATGCTGATTTAGTGAAGTTGTGGTTGTAGATTCTTTTCTTAGATACATGACTTCACTAGCCATGGGTAGTTGGTTAGTTTTCTAGTACCGGGCATGATTCCCTCTAGTTGGGTGGATCTTGAGTCCAATTAGAGTTTTTGGTGACCATCAAGTTGTGGTTGCCACTATTGCAGCCTTAGGGTTACCTTTCCTTCCAGTCATTGTTGTCGTTAATATGCATCATAGTCCTAGGTAGGACTATTTGTTGCCTCCTTCCTTTGGAAGCTTGCATGGCACCTTTGATACCATGAGAACTAGACCTCAGGGAGGAGGCTTTCAGGTCAGTCCAGTCCTCTGGGTCCTGTGTCTGAAGTGCATGGTGTTTTCAGCAGTAGGGGCTTACCTTTCACTTCACTGAAGAAAAGTAAGAACGATAGCAATAGCCTGTAATGTTTGGGAATCTCATGGACAACCGCAACCAACAACTCAAAAGAGAGCTTCTTATTCCTGGTGTTGGAGTTTTTGTTAGATGGTCTATGGCTTTTGGAGGGAGAACTGTCAGCGTAGATGTGAAAATTTAATTTAAACTATATGTATATACACTGGCCTATTTGTATTTTTAGATAGATCATTAATTCTATGTTCCTTGTAAGTTTTTCATGCTTCCTTACCCTTATTTACCTTCTTCCCTTCTTCTATGTCCATCTCTTTTCTCCTCCCTAATTAGAGTCCCTTCTGTAGTCTCCATTACCCCCCTCAGATTACTTGTTCCCTGCTCTTCTCATCATCACCCCTCACACCTCCACCCTCACAATGGCCCCTTCTACTTCCCTGGTTTTTGCAGAGTACATCATTAAAGGGGAGAATTTCCCATGATGCTGTTGCACAGCTGCACTCACAGTGATCTCTTAGGAATGTTCTCTACCATCATAAACTCAATGAAATATGGCAGTTAGAATCAGTGAATATTTCCCACCTGTGTGGAAGTCGACATTTCTACAGTCACGAGACCACCCTAAAGCTTTCAGCCCGTCATCTCTTCCCATTGAGTTCTGGAGTCTGTGCTGTGGGTACAGCCAGTAAGAAGCGAAGAGCATCCCTGCAGTGAGCCTGAGTGTGGTCCCAGAGGAGCCAGGGTTGTTCTGAAGGGAAGATAGGTAGAACTTATTTTTATTTATCTCCCCCTAAATTCTGATCTGCCACTGGGAGCATGGTGTGCAAAAAAAGGAGGATCGGGTTTTTAGGAGAAGAAAAGGAGTGACAGCAGCTTACCACTAACTGGATTTTCCATGCCCTGCTACAATGGTTCTCACTTTGCTCTTAGTGTAGTGATGCCCCGCCCCCACCCCCAGCAGAGCTCTTAGATCACTGTGGAGTGACACTGGCATGGCTTCCTGTACCTGCTTGACTACACTCCTATCACTTCTTTCCTTTTGGGAGGCCTCCAGGAAATGCCTCATGCAGAGACTGACTGTGAAAGCAAGGACCTGATAGCTTGGCTTGTATTTTTAGATTAAAGAATTAATCTTTTATCTAATCTGCTATGCAAAAAGTTCAGATAAAACCCAGGGAACAAATCTGAAAAAAATAAAAGGCCCAGAAATCACAGAACACAGTATTATGTTGATATTGATAAAGAACTCATTAAAACTCACATCCATCAAAATGAAAGCAAGAACCAGCAACCCAGGGGGTGGAAACAAGCAAGCATAAGTTCACCAGACATATTGATTCCAGTCAGTGGAATAAGTAAAAGTTGCCGGATGATTGTTTTGAAAGCAAATAATGAATGGCACACAGTTTGACTCTCAGCACTTGAGAGTGCTGAGCCAGGATATTGTGTAATCAAAGCCAGTATGGGTGATGTAAGTGACACTCTGTCATATAGAGATGTGTTAATTCCACCAGGCAAGTGTAAAACCACTACCATAATTTGAGCCAAATCTGAAGCAAGCTTTAAATAAAGACTAGCCAGGGTAATGGACTCTGGCTTCCAGAAAATGGTGACCAGTCATATTGTGCAGAGGCTTATAAAGGCAAACCCATAAGGCTACATGTTTCCCACCAGGTCCATTCAGAGGAAAACATATGGGCTGCCATCCTACTGAAGGAAAGTCAGGGCAGGAATTTATGACAGAAACTTAAGAGGCAGGAACAGAAGCAGAGGTCGTGGAGGAGCACTGTTTACTGGCTTGCTCTTCATAGCTTCTCTAGTGTGCTTTCTTATAGCGCCCAGGACCACAAGCCCAAGAGTTACACTGCCCACAGTGAGCTGGGGGCCCTTTCACACCAATCATGAAAATTGCCAGAGCTTTTCCCAATGGCCAATCTGGTGGAGGTATTTTCTCACTTGAGGTTTCCCATTCCCAAATGGCTCTGCCTTCTGTCATACTGACCACCACCACCAACAACAACAAAACCCAGATAGCACACAATGGCTTCATTTCAAATGTTTTCCTTTTATATGCTGTAAGAATCATTTTTAAATATTACATAGAGATGCTAAATGACAATGGACACAAAAAAGAGGTCATTTTGAATATTCCTTAAGGATGTGAAGGCAGAATATCTTGGAATATGTGAGTCCCACCTTGATAAATGCAGGAGTGATAGCTGGAGTGTTCACTGTCTTAGTCCATGTTCTATTGCTATAAAGGGACCCCATGACCATGGCAATCTTATAAAGGAAAATAAACCACCACATTCCACTCCCTGTCCCCCATAGGCTTGTAGCCATATCATAATGCAAAATGCATTTAGTACAACTTCAAAAGTCCCCACAGTCTATCACAGTGTCAAGACTGTTTAAAAGTCCAAAATTCAAAGTCTCCTCTAAGACTCAAGGCAATCTATTAGCTGTGACCCTCCTGAAATTACATACCTCAAACATATAATGACACAGGATATACATTACCATTCCAAAGGGGAGGAAAGGGAGCATAGTGAAGAAATATTGGACCAAAGCAAGACTGAAAAACAGCTGGGCAAACGCCAAGCTCTGCATCTTCATGCCTCATATCAAAAAGCTCTTCAGATCTCCAATCCTTTCAGCTCTTTTTCCTCCCTTAGGCTATTCCCACATGTGGTTAGCATCTCTCCTTGGCAGGTATCCCACTGTTCTGGCATCTCCATCATTTTTGAGTCTCTAATGAAATTCAGGCTTCACTTTTGTAACTTCACATGATGGCCTCTCTGGGCCTGCATGCAGGGGCACCCCTGACACAAGCCTGGCCTCAGCTGCTTTCCGTAGCCACAGAGGGATGGTTCATAACCTTTTTTGTGTCCTTGACTCTAAAGCTAGAACCACATGATTGAACTTGCCAACTTCTTGAGCTTGCTGAGGCCGGAACATGGCCCTGCTGTTCACATACATCTTTACCAGCTTTCTGTTTTTGATGGTTTTCTTCACCGCCTAAGATTGGTTGCCCTGCAACTCACTCTGTAGACCAGGCTGGCCTCAAACTTAGAGCTCTGCCAGCCTCTGCCTCCTGAGTGCAGGGATTAAGGGTGTCACCACCCTAAGATTTTCTTTAATTCCTTTTCACAAGTTGGAAGCTTAGCTGGGTGAGGTCTCACCCTGAGGTCACCACTGCCTTTATTCTACTTAGCATCAGCCTTCTCTTTAATGTTTATCTTCTTGAGCACAGGATTTAGCCCCATTATACTTTCGGATGCCCCGCTTTCCCCTCAAACTATTCATTTTGTATTTTTCTTTGCTCACTTTCTTCTTTTCATTATAGATCTGCATAAGACTGGCCATTAATAGCCACAGGACACAGTCAGTACTAGGCTGTTTTGAAATCCCTTCTGCTAATGCCATTAGTCCCAAACTCTTCAATTTAGCTTCAGGCAGATTTTTCAGTAAGGGCAAAAAGCAACCACATTCTTTGCCAAAATATCACAAGAATGGTCTCAAGACCACAAATCAATATTCTTCCCCCCTGAAACTTCATGAGCTGGGCCCCCAAAGTTCCAATCAGCCTCAGAACCAGTCTTCTACACTCCTACTAGGATGGCCCTAAAGATGCTGTTGCCCTCAGACAGCAGGAAATAAATGTAAGGACACAATACCCACATGTGGTGGATGGTTTTTGGTCTTTCCTTGGGTTGTGGATATTTGTCATTTGTTTAGGAGAATTGGTTATAAGTTGTTATTGATAATGGTCAGGGAAAAAGGTAAACAAAGGAGATTAGAGTCAAGGTTCTTGTTTTGAAAAGAAAACAGGGAGGTGCAGATATTTTAGGATAGAAAGGGTAGAGTGTTGAATCTACTTTGAAAAGAAAAAAAGGAGGATATGGTGATATATTATTTATAATTTATTAAAGTTTGATTTCAGAAAGCAAAGTCAGCCTCAAACTACAGAGATCAGACAGTGGTGACGCACTCCTTTACTCCAAGAAGCCGGAAGCTAGGAGGTGGTATAGTACTCACGTTTAATCCTAGGACTCAGGACTAAGAGGTAGATGGATCTCTGTGAGTCCAAGACCATCCAGATCTACGTGAAATTGATCCAGTCAAAGGGAAACCGTCCCCAAGGCCCATCATGGACTATTTAGTCTCAGGTTCATGGCCATCTAAGCAGTATTAGATATGGGTTCCATCTTATGAAATGGGCCTTAAGACCCACTTAAAGCCAGGTGGTGGTGGCACACGCCTTTAATCCCAGCACTCGGGAGAACAGAGGCAGAGGCAGGCGGATCTCTGTGAGTTCGAGACCAGCCTGGTCTACAAGAGCTAGTTCCAGGACAGCCTCCAAAGCCACAGGGAAACCCTGTCTCGAAAAAACAAAACAAAACAAAAGGCCCACTAAAAAAGTGGTTGGTTATTATCATAACATTTGTGCCACTAATGCAGAAGAATATTTTGCAGGCAGGACTCTGTTGTAGGTAGCAAAGTTTATAGGTGGTTAATATTTTTCATCCTCTGGTTGTATGCAGGGTACCTTTCAGCATCATGAGCACTGATCAAAAGGGGTGAAAGCCCCTAGTTGGGGACCAGCTCAATGTCTTCCTGTTTGATGATGTAAGTAAGTGATGTTTTCAAAAACAGGGCATTCAGTCAGGTTATGAAGGTTAGCCAATAGTCTGTAATGTTTATGTAGAGGTGCCTATAGTATTCCTTTGGCTAATGACTCAACAAGATGAAACCCATTCCTGGAACTGGAAGGATTATTTGGTGGCAGAAGTTGTCTAGTTGGGACATTGTTTCCCTCTTTATATGATGATTCCATTTAAATTCCTTTCATACACATGTATATTTAGAAAGCTTCCACAGTAGTAGTTTTCCATATGACTTTTCAAAAGGTTTTTAGTGTTAATTGTCCCTCCCAATATTCCATCCTTTACTTTTCTCCTTTATCTTCCTCACCATGTAGCCCTTACATTTCAGTTTCTTCTTTGTCTTGCCGTTTTGGTTGTGAGCCTACACTATAACAGCTTAACCATTTCTTCAGATCCCTGTTATCTCTTGCTAACACTATATTCTATTTCTCCTTCCTAGTTAAATTCCCCTCCTCTACTGTGGTCCCTTACTAGGTACCTAATGTCTGGGTTTTTTTCCCCGATTGAAGTCTACATATTGAAAGCATAAAAGCTAATATCTCCATATAAGAGAAAACATATAATATTTATCTTTTGGTGTCTGGGTTACTTTGAATGACTTTTTTTTCTAGCTCTATGCATTTACCTGAAATTTTTGTCATTTATTTTTTCTTAGTAGCTGAATAGAACCAGTTGATGGACATCTAAGCTGGTTCCAATATCTGGCTTTTATAAGTAGAGCAGTGATGAACATGAACACGGATGAATAAGTTTCTCTGAAGTAAGAAAGAGTCCTTGTATATACACCCAAGATTTCATATTTTGAGAACTATCTGTTTAGTTCTGTACTCCTTTTTTTAAAATCATAGTTAAGGGCTATATTATAGTCTCATCTATCTTTATATAGCTTCATATATGTATGTTAGTCTATAGCTATATCTATTTATGGAGATATACATTTTTGTTATTGATATATATTTAATCTCCTTTTTCACAAGTACATTCTTACAGTTCAGGTGTTGGATTTTGTTACACGTACATAGTGGTTTTCATGGACTTATAAACTGCTGTAGTTTTCTTTTATTTTATCTAAATAACTTTTTCCATTTGTTTTGTGTACCGACTGCAGTTTCCCTCCTTCCTCTCCTCCTGTGTACTCTGTTTTTAATTGGTTTATGTTCTACATACTAACCCTCTATCAGATGCATAATTAGAAAAGATCTTTTCCTCTCTCAGTCTGGACACATCGGGGAGGGCCTAGGCCCTGCCTGGGATGATATGACAGACTTTGGAGATTCCCCCATGGAGGGCCTCACCCTCCCTGGGGAGCAGAGGGGGGAGAGGGTGGGGGCTTGGGAGGTTGGTGGGGGGCGGGGGAGGAGTGGAGGAAGAGGGAACCAGAATTGACATGTGAAGCAAGCTTGTTACTAATTTAAAATAATAATAATATAATAATAAATCTAAAAAAAAGATCTTTTCCCATTTTGTAGGCTGCTGCTTTGCTCCAACGATGGTGTCCTTTGATGTACAGAATCTTTTCAGTTTCATGAGTTCCCATTTGTTAATTACTGATCTTAGTGCCTGTGCTGCCAGTGTCCTGTTCAGAAAGTCTTTTTCTGTGCCAGTGCGTTCAAACTTACACCTCACTTTCTCCTTTATCTGATTTAGGGTATCTGGTCTTATGTTAGCATTCTTGGAGTTGAGTTTTGTGCAGGGTGATAGATATGGATTTACTTTCTTGTAATCTGTTTTTATGTGAAAATTATGCTTTTTTTCTGTAGCTCTGTAATAGAATTTGAGATCTGGGATCATGTTTACCTCCAGCAATTCTTTTTTTTCTTTTTCTTTTTTTCTCGAGACAGGGTTTCTCTGTGTAGCTTTGGAGCCTATCCTGGCACTCGCTCTGGAGACCAGGCTGGCCTCAAACTCACAGATATCTGCCTGCCTCTGCCTCCCGAGTGCTGGGATTAAAGGTGTGCACCACCAATGCCTGGAAGCAATTCTTTTTTTATGCAGCATTGTTTTAGCTAGTGTGTGTGTGTGTGTGTGTGTGTGTGTGTGTGTGTGTGTGTGTGTGTTTCCATATGGAGTTGACTATTTTTCTTCAATTTCTGTGAATAATTGTTTTCTAATTGTAATGGAAAGTGTATTCAATCTATAGATTACTTTTTGTTAGAGTCATCTGAGAGGAGGAAACCTCTGTTGAGACCAATTCTCCATAAGATTGGGTTGTAGGCAAGCCAATAGAGCATTTTTTTTCTTTTCTCTTCTTTTTTGAAGTTTGTGAGTTACAAGTTTAATGTGAAACATAGATTTAAAAAAATTCTTCTCTCATGCCATGCATCCCAACTACATTTGCAGTTTCTCCTCCTTCTGCTGCTCCCAGTTCCCCCATCTCCCCTCTCCTCTAGGCCCATTCCTACCCCCATTCCCTTCAGAAGAGAGTAGTCCTCTCAAGGGTATCAATCGAACATGGCATAATATGTTACAATAAGACTAGGCACAAACACTCATATCAGGGTTGGGCAAGGCAACCCAGTAGGAGGAAAAGGATTTCAGGATAAGAAGAAAGAGTCAGAGACACGCCCACTGTTAGGAGTCACACAAAACACCAAGCTAAGAACTATAACATATTTGCATAGGACCTAGCACAGACCCTCGCAGGCTCTGTGATTGCCACTTCAGCCTCTGCGAGACCCTATGAGCCCTGCTTAGTTGATTCTATGGATATGTTTTCCTGGTGTCCTTGACCTCTCTGGATCCTATAACTCCCTGCCCCCTACCACTTCTGCAGGGCTCCCTAGCTCTGAGGGGAGGAACCTGATGGAGCTCTCCAATTTGGGCTCCCTCTCCACCTAATGTTTGTCTGTAGGCTTCTGCATCTGCTCACATCAGCTGCCAGAGGAAGCCTCTCTGATGATGATTGGGCTATGGGTATAGCAGAATATCATCCGAACTCATTTTATTGACGTTTTCCTGTCTTTGGTTATGGGTTATCTAGTTTCCAGTTCCTGATCATCCAGGCTATGTCAGGCATGGACTTCCTCTCTTGGCATGAGCCTCAAATGAGATCAGTCACTGGTTGGCCACTCCCACAAGTTGTGTGCCTCCATTGTCCCAGTACATCTTGCAGGCAGAATAGATGGTATATTGAAGGTGTTGTGGCTGGGTCGGTGTCCCAGTCCCAACACTGGAAGTTGCTTGGTTACTGAATATGGCCAGTTCAGATTCCAGCTCCTCTACAACTAGGAGATCTCACTAGGGTCACCCGCATAGAATCCTGAGGTGGGGGGGAGAGAGAGCAAGAGAGCGAGAGAGCGAGAGAGCGAGAGAGAACAACTGGAATTGGAGGACATATGGGGGTAATTTTCTTTTCTTTTTTTTTATAAAGAATTATTTATTTGTTATGTATACAGTGTTCTGCCTGCATGTATTCCTAACTACATTACAGATGGTTGTGAGCCACCATGTGGTTGCTGGGAATTGAACTCAGGACCTCTGGAAGAGCAGTCAGTGTTCTTAACCTCTGAGCCATCTCTCCAGCCCAGGGAACATTTTCTTAATTAGCGACTGATGTGGGATAGCCTAGCCCATTGTGGATGGTGCTACCCCTGGGCTGGTGATCCTGGGTTCTAAAAGGAAATAGGCTGAGAAAGCCGTGGGGAGCAAGCCAGTAAGCTGCATCCCACCATGGCCTCTGCGTCAGTTTCTGCCTCCAGGTTCCTGCCCTGACTTTCTTTGACGGTGAGCAGTGATATGGAAGTGTAAGCCAAAACCCCCTTCCGCCCCAAGTTACTTCAGTGATGGTGTTCATCACAGCAGTGGTAACCCTAACTAGGACAGACCTTTTTCACAATGCTAATCTAACCAATGCATGAACATGAAATATCTTTCCATCTATTAGTGTCTTCTTTAATTTCTTTCTTCAGTCCTGAAGTCACTCACTCGCATGGCTACAGCTATCTTGAGGGTTTTTTTTTTTTTTTTGAGGCTATTGTGAAGAGTTTTTGTGATCTCTCAGTATGTTTAGCATTTGTGAATAGGAAGGATACTGATTTTGTATGCTTATTTTGTATTTTGTTACTTTGTTTCAGGGGTTTATTAGCTGTAAAAGTTTCCTGGTAGGATGATGTGGTGGACTTTGGGTCGGAGCCCCGGTTGAGGGCCCCACCCTGCCTGGGGAGTGGAGGGTGGATGCGGTGGGGGTAGGTCAGGGGTAGGGGAGGAGGGATGGGAGTGAGGGGAGGGGAGGGAGAAGGGATTGACATGTGAAACAAGCTTGTTCCTATTTTGAACCAATTTAAAAAAATGTTTCCTGGTAGAGTCTTTAGGGTCATGTATGTGTAAAATCGCATTGCAAATAAGGACATTTTGACTTCAGTTGTCTAATGTTCTGGCTAAGACTTCAAGTACTACATTGAATAGGTATGAAGAGAGTGGACATCCTTGTCTTATTCCAGATTTTAGTGGAATTGCTTAGGATTTCTCTCCCTTTAGTATGACGTTGGATGTGGGCTTGCTCTAAATCACTGTCACTGTGTTTAGGTATGTCCCTTGTATCCCTAGTCTTTCCAGGACTTTTATCATGAAGGATGTTGGATTTTGTCAAAGGCTTTTTCTTCTTCTAAAGGAAAGGTCATGTGGTTTTGTCTTTTAGTCTCTCTATGTGAAAAAACACATTCATATAAGTAACAATATAGTTAAAGAAGATGTTAAATAGAGGAGAGCAAGATAAGAGATACCATAATACAGGGAGACATTGTAGGTTTACAGAGAAATCAGGCACTAGGGAAATGTCTGGAGATCTACAAAGATGACACCAACTAACAATCTAAGCAACAGAGGAGAGGCTACCTTAAATATCCTCCCCTGATAATGAGATTGATGACTGACTTCTATGCAGCAGCTGGTGGAAGTAGAAGCAGACACCCACAGCTGAACTTAACTGGAATCCAGTTGCAGAGAGAGAGGACTGATGAGCAAAGGGGTCAAGATCAGATTGGTAAACCTACAGAAACAGCTGACCTGAACAAGGGGGAGCTCTTGGTCCCAGACTGATAGCTGGGAAACCAGCATGGGCCTGATCCAGACCCCAGGAACCTGAGTGTCAGTGAGGAGACCTTGCAAATCCATGGGGCCTCCTGTAGTAGATCAGTACTTGTCCCTAGCAGGATAAGTACTTTGGGAGCCCATTTCACATAGAGGAATACTCCCTGAGCCAAGACACACGGGGGTGGGCCTAGGCCCTATCCCAAAGGACATGACAGACTCTGAAGACCCCCTATGGAAGGCCTCACCCTCCCTGGGGAGCAGAAAGGGTATGGGATAGCTAGTGTTATAGTTGGAGGGGGTGGTAGGGAAGGAGGGGAGGGAGAGGGAACTGGGATTCAAATAAAAAAATGGAAAAAATGTTATAAATTTAAAGGGGAGTGGGATGAGACATGAGATGAGTTGGAGGGTAAGGAGCAGAAAAAAAGTATTCAGACAGTTTTTGACTGTATTCAGTGTATTCAACATTATACAGTATTATGTTGGAAATGCTAAAATTTAAATTAAAACTATTTATTTTAATTTTATTTCAAATTTTTACTGTTTTTGAATTTCAAACATGCACACAGTGTTTCTGATGAAAGCCATCCCATGTTTCCTTCCTCTGAGCCCCTCCACTGTTCCCTGCCAATAGCCCTCCCAACTCCATTTGCTTCTTGTTTTGTTTTTCAAGACAGGGTTTCTCTGTGTAGCCCTGGCTGTCCTGGAACTCACTCTGTGGACCAGGCTGGCCTCGAACTCACAAAGTTCTGCCTGCCTCTGCCTCCCAAGTGCTGCCCAGCCCATTTATTGCTGCCAGTATGTGGTATATGCCTGGGGGTTGACCCATCTGCTGGACTACATGTGACCTCTCTGGGGACACGTCCCTGAAGAAAACTGACCCCCCCTCCACCAGCTGATATCAATGGCCCAGAGCTCCGCAGGTAGCGGTGGAACTTCATGGGCCCTTCCCCACCCATGCTAGCATCTTAACGGATTTGATCTTGGGTATGTCTTGATCACGTAGTCACAGCTGCTGTGAGTTCACGTGGGTAACAGTCCTGCCAGGCTCGGAAAACACTGTTCCACGGTAGATGTCTACTCCTTCTGGAACTTACAATCTCTCCACCCCCTCTCTCCAAATAACCACTGAGCGTTGTGGCAGAAATGTGACCTACAACCAACTCCTCATGAAGGGAAGAAAGGACAAGAAAATGAATATTGGGAGATGTCATTCCTCCCATTGCTTTATGTCAACTGTGCAGGCCCTTTGAGGGAGGTGACTTCTCAGTGTCATCCTGCAGATCAGAGATTAATTCCCACACTCTCATATCTCTGGGTCCTGAATTCTTCCATCATTAAATTGCAATGGCCTACTCCATCAGATTATTTGCCATCTAGTTTCTATGTCCCAGCCCATGCCTCGTCTTTTATCTCACAATATTTACTTCCCACAATCACTTTGCAACAATTTTAGCTTTAAGAGGTAGGCATTACTTTGAAGAGATAAGCAGAGCACAGTTTTACAAGGGCCCCTGGGAGGCATGGCTTTGAACCAAATGCTCAGCGGTCTTAGGATCCCACCTAGACTTGGTCTTGCTCTAGTATACTAGTATCCTAGTATCTAGGATACTATGTACCTGGGAAGGGAAGCATGTACTTTCATCTCCAACAAGTTCTTCACCTCCCTGTTAATTCAAGGTACCCTGTGTTCTGATTCTCTTCTAGATTCCAGACAATCACAGCAATATACCATCTTTCAGACCAAAGTTCTGTTCTCCATGGACATGAGAGGGGCAACATTCCCTGATCTTTCTAAGCCTCAGCAACACCAGAACGCTAGAGGATGTTGGGCTTTGTGGGATTTTAAATGGCATCTCAGCAATTTATAACTCACCTCTGATACTGAATGAACTTAGTCTAGGTGTCACAGTTAGGCTCACATAAAAGTCATATACACAGTGGCTTAATGTGTATATTTGTCACTTAGCATCCCAGAAACAGTAGGATATAAACATTTACTTCCTCTCTACCTTTCATTCCTGAATCCAAAGGACAGGTCTATTGTCTGAAGCAGGAACCTCTCAGTCTCAGGAGACATCTGGAGAGAAACCAGTAGAGAAACCACTTGAGCCATGATCATGATCCTTGGCTGGGACTGATTACCAAGACCATCTTCTTCCCAGACCTTCATGCTAAGCCCACTCAGGGTAAACATCCAGTAGAACTAGCAGTAAAATTAGGTCCTCAGTATTCACAAACACATAGGTAAATGTGCATGTGAATGTCATATTCCAGTAGCAAATAACCAGTGAATTTCAGACTGCTGGTAGAAAGGTCTGAATTACTTTGTGAGCCTGCAAACAAACACTAAATACAGAAGTAGAAACACCTTAAGAATTTCTAGATGTAGACTACATGTCAGAGAGCACAAGCTGACCCTTGGGAAAGAATACAGTGCATGTGCACAACAAAAGATTACATAGGCAGCTGGTGGCTACAGCCTTGCACTAGAAGCAGAGGGAAGCGTTAGTGCGGAATAGATTACAGGGAGAATGTTCCTTGTGGGTAACCAGGGCATAAATGTTCCCCTCACTCACATCCCTTGCTTTCAGGGAACATCACTGGAGAGCGGGTGGAAAGATTGTAAAAACTAAGGTCTTGGAAGAGTGCTACAGAATAATGCCTTCTGGACACGGCAGTACCAGAGACTTCATGGATTCATGATAGCTGTGCTTGCCAACAGAAGACCTGCATGGGATCACTCCAGTAAACACTCCAGCAAGAGAGGGGAGGGGCTCATGAACTAGTCGAGGAGACATTGGCAGTTGACGGCTGCTGTTGGAAGCAAAGTCAGTTCTCTTCAGCAGTGTTGCCTATAATAGGTTGGTCATTCTCCAGGGCCTGATGTCCTACCTGCCCATACACACAGAAGGCCTAATGGGACTCAGTGTGTTGATGAGAAGCAGGACAGTGATGTTGCTGATGAAGAAGAAGATGAGGAGGAGGAGGAGGAGGAGGAGGAGGAGAAATAATGAATTTGAGAGGAAGATGTTGGGAAACTGAAGAGTTGTGGTGGGGTTTGGGTGGGAGTGACTATATTTCCTACATATTTCCACACTGTGCGCTACAGGCATAAACATATCTATTCTTAAAGAAATTTAATTCAATCTGTAACTGCCTGCCCTCTTCCTGAAGCTATTACGTATTATCCCTAAAGCAAAACATGTTTTGCCTATTCCAAAATTATCCAAAGTTTCTCCCAAGCCTCCCCACATTGAAATTTCAACTATCACCCACTTTATTTTATTTATTTATTTATTTATTTATTTATGATTTTTTCGAGACAAGGTTTCTCTGTGGCTTTGGAGGCTATCCTGGAACTAGCTCTTGTAGACAGGCTGGTCTTGAACTCACAAAGATCCACCTGCCTCTGCCTCCTGAGTGCTGGGATTAAAGGCGTGCACCACCCAACACAGCCTATCACCCACTTTAAATCAATATGTTCTCTAGATATTTCAGTTCTGTAGAAGAGTACCCTCCATTTAGCAACTGTGACACCACAGAACACAATGTATTTCCAGAGCACACCTGTGAACAGATGCAGGACAAGTGCCCATTCCAATGGGAGGCATTGGAAAATATGTGCTCATGACACAAACATGTCTCGATTTCAAACTTCTGCCAGAAACTGCAGAAGAGTGTTGTTTTCAGTTTTCTGTTTGCTGGGTTCACCTACGTGATAGCCCAAACCTCTTCACTACTAGCTATGAGGGCTGTGCAAATATAGAGATGGCTACAATCCCGGAGTCACAGTGCAGTGGCTTTGACCTCTGGGCCTCTGGGCATGAGGCCCTGTTCTCACGATGTCACAGGCCATCGGCCATCAGCCATTTACTCACAGCCAGAATCACTCTCCTCTCTCCACAAAGATCAAACATGTCCTTGATTAAGAACCTGCCAGTGATGTTTGTCTGCTGAATCACAGAAGTGTCCTGGCCTCTGTCTATTTATCCATGATGCTGTAATGAGGTTTGAAATTAATATACTAACACTAAACCCATGTAGACCCTGGAGATTTAATTTTAAAGAAAGTAAGGACAGATTTGTTTGAAGATAAGTGTGTTCCTGTGGCACATGTGGAAACCAAACTCCTCATCCATCGGGCTGTGATGTTCTTACTTTTGAATAATTATTTATCCCCTGGAGCCTCATTAAATATTCAAAGACAGGTGTGTGTGCATCGGGATTTGCACTTGGTCCTCTGGCGTGCGTCTCCATAGATGGCATTGTTCAGCACACTCTCTTTGTATAAGATGCAGATACTGCCTGTGTCACACTTGAGGGCATTGAACCCAAAGGGATATCTACCATGAACAGGATAGTTGAACCAAGTGGAAGCATGTGCTTCTGTGGACTGGTGGGACTGTTGGCACCAGTACATCAGAAATTTACCATGGTCTATTGGAATACATGACATCTGACATTTCCTAGGTGGCCAGTTTGAAGTCCCACTAGGAAGAGGGTCAAGAGGAGATTTAATTTAGAGTCTGTGGTCCATACAGTGACCGGCAGAATTTCAGGGCTTTCAGAATTTAGGAAGTGTTTATGAATACTGTGCACAACCATGACACAAGAAGGTCACTTCCTTTCATTGTGGAACGGTTTTTTTGTTTGTTTGTTTGTTTCAACTTGGGGAAGAAAGGGTTTATTTGGCTTACAGTTAGAGTCCATCAGTAGGGAAGCCAAGGCACACACTCAAGGTGGGAACCTGAAGGCAGGACTGAAGCAGAGACCTCGGAGGAAGCCTGGCTGGTTTGCTTCCCCTGAGAATGCTTTTTCAGCTTGCTTTCTTAAAAAGCACAGGCCTGCCAGCTGAGAGATATTGCTGTTCTCAGTGGGTTGGGACTTCTTAGTTAACAATTAAGGAAATGTCTGCAGACATGCCCCCAGGCCTTCTGAAGGAGATAATTCTTCAATTGAGATTCTCTGCTCCCTGGTTCCCAACTGGTGGGTTACAACCTCTTTGGGGTGGGGTGTCAAATGAGAGCTTGCATATCAGGTATCCTGCATATCAAACATTTACATTATAATTCACAACAGTAGCAAAATTCCAGTTATAAAGTAGCAGCAAAACTAATTTTATGGTTGGGGGTCACCACAACATGAAGAACTGTATTAAAGGGTCACAGCATTAGGAAGGTTGAGAACCACTGTTCTGGATTGTGTCAAGCTGGCAAAAACTTACTAATGTGGTTTTCACTCAGAAGTTCAACAGGTCCTCCAGGAGTATTGTTGCATTTGGATACCAAATTCATCTGCAAAGTTCTTTTTTTCTATAAATTTTATTTAAATTAGAAACAATCTTATTTTGCATACCAATCCCAGTTCTCACTCCCTCCATCTTCCTATGACCCCCCACTGACCCCCCATCCTATCTCCCATCCACTCCCCAGAGAGGATGAGGCCTTCCATGAGGGAATCATCAAAGTCTGTCAAGTTATTTGAGGGAGGGCCTAGGCCCTGCTAGGCTAAGAGAGTATCCCACCATGGGGAATGGACTCCTGAAGTTCATTCCTACCCTAGGGATAAATACTGGTTCCACTGCCAGAGGCCCTATAGACTGCCCAGGCCCCCCAACTGACACTCACGTTCAGGGGGTCTAGGTCGGTCCTATGATGGTTCCCCAGCTGTCAGACTGGGATCCATGAGCTCAGGTCAGCTATTTCTGTGGGTTTCCCCAGCATGGTCTTGACCCCTTTGCTCATCACTCCTCCCTCTCTGCAACTGGATTCCAGGAGTTCTGCTCAGTGCTTAGCTGTAGATCTCTGTTTCTGTTTCCATCAGCCACTGGATAAAGGCTGTGGGATGGCATATAAGGTAGTCATCATTCTCAATATAGGGAAGGGCATTTCAGGTAGCCTCTCCACTATTGCTTAGACTGTTAGTTGGTGTCATCCTTGTAGATCTCTGGACATTTCCCTGGTGCCAGATTTCTCTTTAAACCTATAATGGCTCCTCTATTAAGCTATCTCTTCTCTTGCTCTTCTCTATTCATCCCCGACTCAATCTTCCCGATCCCTTATGTTCCCCTCCCCCTCCTCTTTTCCCCTCCTCCTTCTCCTCCCTCCCTCCCCCCTCCCCCATGCTCCCAATTTGTTCATAAGCTCAAAGGTAATGGTGAAACTGTTAATTCCAGGAATCCCACCTGGCCCATATATAGCAGAATCAAGGAATTTCAAGAGCCAAAACTTAAATGATGCAGAATGTTGTCTTTTTATTGGAAAGAAAGTATTTTAATGCATGTTAGGTTTAGGAGTCTCAAAAACCAAGTACGAGAAGTAAGTGAAATCCACGAACTGTCTCTGGGACTTTATGGGAGTCTCTGTCCTGAAGACATCATAGGCTTCATTCAGACAAGGCGACTCCTATAGGAAGATAGTACAAACATTGAAGTGTGACAGTGGGGGGTAAAGGGTAAAGGGTAAAGGGTAAAGGGTAAAGGGTAAAGGGTAAGGGGTAAAGGAGGCACCCATGTTTCTGTAGTTCTTATTACTGTCATTTACTGATGCTTTTCAACTCTAGTATGTCACAAATAGGGACTCCTCTTTTTTTTTTTTTTTTTTTTTTTTTTACACATCTCTTTATTTTATTGAGAGGGAAACCGAAGCTAATTCTCGGACCCATAGTCTTTGAAAGAGATAAATGCATCCTAACAGGGTGTGTGGACATGGGAAGAGTACAATACTGTAACACTTTGTTCCATGATAAGCACAAAATGAACTCATGCCAAACAAAATTCTAAGAATTAACAAGCTTGTATTACAACCTGATACGTATGCTTGTACATGTGGTACGTATTCAAATTCGTTTACTCTGTGGTTTATACAAAAGAAATATATTGAAAACATACTAAAGGAAGGAATTTAGGACACAGTCCCAGCTCAGGTATCTTTCTCTGCTCTGCCAGGTGCTTCCCTCGCCTTCCCAAAGCTCATACTCCACAGTTCTCTTGGTGTGCACGGTGGGGAACCAGACTCCTAATCGCCCAAGAAGTACTCATGCATGGCTGAGAAAGGTGTCTCCCTCACCTAGCAATAACCTTACCTTCATATTGGTCCAGGTCTTCCGCTGGTCCATAGCCATATCATTTACCGATTTCTTGGGCAAACCGTTGCCTTTCCTTTCTCCCTGTATAAGACCGCTCTAGTTCCCCTGCAGATAAGCTCATCTTGTCACCGGCACCACTGTTACCAGTGTGTTTATACTTCCGTTCCTCATAGACTTCCTCGGTGAGGCTGCCTTGGGGACTTTTTGGTTTAAAGGAACTCCATGAGCTCTCGCTCCGGCTGTATTCATGGTGGGTAGTGGTTGATCCCCCGCTACCCCCTGTTGCAGTTATTTCAGAGGTTTCACTAGAAGATTGGTCTTCAGATGTTTGTGAAAATCTTTCTGTGAAGAGAAAAACACGCCTAATTCTCTCTGCCCATCTTTCTGTATATTCTGGATTAGTTGGGCATCAGGACACTGTCAAGAGCTCAAGCTTCAGCTCTGGTTATGGACCTGTGTTCAGATGTACCTTGTTGCTGTTTTGCTGCCTACAAAGCCATTGAGCTTTCAGTCCAGTTAGAAATTGGAATGATCTACTTGTCAAATGGCCCTCTCAACTCCCCTCACAATTGACAACGAGGATGTTTGTATTACCCGATGATCCACATTCCCCTGCAGCCCTCCTTACTGACATTTTGACTGCCCCTTCACTGATAGTCACATGAAACTTGTGGGTAAGACTCAAAAAAGACTCCATTTCCATCAGGAACGGAAGCCCTAGGAACATAGCCTTTTGTAGACGCCAGGTGGACCTCTTGGAGAACATTTTCCTCAAATACCTTTCCCACAGAACAAACTTGCCACTCACCACGGGGTCTCCCCACCGCTGGTTCTGTCACCAGAACCAGGAGCAAAGTAAGGAGGAAGAAGCTGGTAGGATTCATCTTGCCAGGAAGGGCCTTGGCTGAGAGCTGAGCTGAGCTTCTCCTTTATATATTTCCTGACTGGCTTTGCCTACAGGTATGGAAGGCAGTGACCTTTCTTATCTGTAAATGTCAGCTTCATTGTCTCTGCTCAGTAGGGGTCTTGGTACTGCTCCCTTGAACTCTGCAAGGACACAACATCAGAGCAAGCCCAGACAACCTCCCTTGTACTTTGAGAACACCGCACAGCGATTTCTGTACTTGCAGAACCTATTCCAGTTCAGAGTGAGGAAGAGGCTGGAGGCTGCAAGAGTCTTCAGGACTTGATCATGCCTTCATTGGCCTTCCAACCCAGCTGTGTTTAGAAGGCTTTGTTTCCTTGGTATCCTTAACCCCTCTGGCTCTTACACTCTCCTCACTTCATCTTTCATAGGGTGCACTGAGCCCTGAGGGGAGGAATTTCCTGGAGACATCCTATTTAGGGCTAAGTGCTCCAAGGTCTCTCACTCTCTGCATAATATCTGCCTGTAAGGTCTCTGTATTTATTCTCATTTGCTGCAGGAGGAAGCATCTCTGGTAATGACTGAGCAAAGCACTGAGCTAGGAATATAACAGAATGTCAGGAATATTTTTGTTTGAGTTTTTCTTTTATTTTTAGACCAGTAGTATTTGGGTTTACTCTAGATCCCTAGGCTATATAATCTCTGGTTCTTGGTCATCCAAGCAGTGTTGGGTGTGGTTTGCATCTTGTGGAGTGGATATTTGTCAAATAAGATATTGGTTGGTTACTTCTACATCTTTGTGCACCACCGCCTTAGCATATCTTGCAGTCAGAATACCACTATAGATCAAAGCATTTGTGACTGGCTTGGTGTTTGTTTTTTTCTTTTGGTAGCTTACAGAGTACCAAAGATGCTAGAATGTAGAGGTGAAAGCTCTAAGTATGTACCAACTCAACTTTTCCATGTTCAGTGAGTTGTGTAGGTGTTGTCTTCAGCAATGGTGCTGTGATGTCAGTTTGTGGGTAGCAAGTTAATGTCTTGGCAACAGCCTGGATTGTTGGGGATTCCCATGGGATCCCTTTGGCCAACAACTCAATTAAATGTAGCCAAATCCCAGTACTTGAAGTTTTATTTGGTGACAAGTGATAGCCAGTTGTGACTGTCTGTCCCATTATTTAGTGATTTCATTTAGATCACCTTCACATATGTGTATATATTAGAAAGCTTCTACTGTATTAGGTTCCCATACTACCCCTCAAATGTCCCTTAATTTTAGCTGTCTCTCCCCATACCCCCTCCCTCACTTCCCTCTCCCCTCTCCTTCCACACTTGATCATCCAGTTCCAGCACCCCATCTATTCACATCTTCCTGAAGAACTGCCTGCCTCATTGATTTCCACAGTGGCTGTACAAGTTTGCACTCCCATTAGTAATGGAAGAGTGTTCCCCTTTTTCTATATTCTCACCAGCATTAGTTGTCACTCTTGTTATTGATCTTAGCCATTGTGACAGGTGTAAGATAAAATCTCAAGATAGTTTTGATTTGCATTTCCCTGCTGACCAAGGATGTTGAACATTTCTTTAAGTCTTTCTTAGCCATTTGAGTTTCCTTTATTGACAGTTCTCTATTTAGATCTTTATCCTATTTTTAAATTTGATTATTTGTTTTCTTTATATCTAGATTTTTAATTCTTTATATCTTTAAAGAGCAATTGTCAGACCAGAGAGTTTTCAAAATAAAAAATAAAAAATGGCCAAGAAAGATCTTAAAAGTGTTCAATATCATTATTAATTAGAGAAATGAAAATTAAAACCACTTTGAGATTTCTTACTCCAGTCAGAATGGTAAAGAGCAAGACAACACCCGAGTCACCTGACCACCCTCCAATTGTTCTGCAACCACACACAGGTCTCTTCCGTGTAGCTTCCAGCCATCCCATCTGGTACCCAGCCATCCCCTATGGTACCCAGACTTCCTGTGTTTTCCTCCAAAGTCTAATTGATGAGCTCCCCTGACCTCTCTGTTCATGCCATTTCTTCAATCAGCCAGATCTAGCCTAGGTGCCACAGCTGGTACACCAGCCTCTTTTGGCCTTCTCTGACTGCACAGCAAAGGAGCTCTAAGAATGGGCTCGGATGCTGTCTTATCTAGGGTCACCCTCATAGATTCCTGGGAGTTTCCATTGTTCTCGGTTTCTAGCTCAACCAAGAGATGCCCCTTAATCTGGATCTTTCGAGGTGGGAAGATCCATCTTTAATCTGGTGATAGGCTATATAAAGGACATTGAAGAAAGAAGCTTTTCACTCTGCCTCCTTGCTGGCAGGTCCATTCCTTCACAGGCATTAGACCAAACTTCTTCAGGATTCTGACATATTCTGAAGACCAGCTGAGATAACCAGCCTATTGGACTGAATTCTGGATTCAGTCTTTTTGGATTCTTGGACCTTCCATTGGTAGACAACCATTATTAGACTAACTGGATCACAGACTGTAAGCCTCTCTCTCTCTCTCTCTCTCTCTCTCTCTCTCTCTCTCTCTCTCTCTGTGTGTGTGTGTGTGTGTGTGTGTGTGTGTGTGTGTATGTTCATTCCATAAGTTCTGTTCCTTTAGAGAACCCTGAATAATACAAGGAGGAGAATTCAAAGTCAATGGCATAGGCCAGATCTTCAACAAGATCGTAGAAGAAAACTTCCCCAAACTAAAGAAAGACACACCCCATAGAGATACAAGAATCACATAGAGCTTCAAATAGAAAAAAACAGAAAACAGAATTTCCATTGCATATTGTAGTTAAAACATTAAGTATACATAACAGAGAAAGTGTATTGAAAACTGTGAGAGAAAGACTGCAAGTCACAATATAAAGGACAACTCATTGGATAACAGTGGAAACTTTGAAAGTCAGAAGATCCTGAAGCAGGTGGGTCTCTGCTTTTCCCAGAGCTATGTGTTGAAGATGTTTTCTTTTCTCCAGCTTACATTTTGGCATCTTTGTCAAATTATGTGTGCTCCTATTTGGGTCCTTATTTTGTTCCATTAGTCTCCACTTCTAGTTTTTGTACCACTACTCTATTATTTTTATTGCTGTGGCTCTGTAATACAGTTTAAGATCTGGAATTGTAATCTTCTAGCACTGTTTTTTGGTTCAGATTGTTTTGGCTATCTGGGTTCTTTGTGGTTTCATGTTAATTTTAGGATAGTTTGTCATTTGTAGACATTTTATGGTAGAACTTTTGGGATCTCTAATGTATAGTATCATGTGTTCTGCAAATGGGGGTAGTTTGATCCCTTTGATTTCTGTATCTTGCATTGTTGCCCAGCTAGTATTATCAGTACTTGATAATTTTGGCTTTCAATCTCTCTCAATTTCCCTTGTTCATTGTTTCAGGCTGACTTCTTCCTTCCAGCACAAAGACACCATGTCTATGACTCATTCTCCACCAGATACCCCTTTTCTTTTTACGCCATGGGCCTCATCTTTATCGGTACATTAATTTTCTATGTTGAGATGTGTTGCTGGCTTTTCTTGTCCCACCAGGACATCCCCCGTTAAGATGCTTTTTCCAAATTTCCTTGAATTCTTCTCTTAAAATGGCATGCTGTTAGTTTTGCATTTCTGATTTTTGTTTGTTATATTTTGCTTTCTTTTTCCAATCTTAATCTCCTTTTTGCTATCTCCGTCTTTGGTTCAGAGGATTGGACAAGGACTTTGTTCTCTGAGCCATAAATGAGATCAGCATTATCCTATCTTTTTTATTATTAAGCTCAGTAAGAAATAGTTCTTGGCATGTAGAAAGTGCTGATGTCACAAGGCTCTGTGATCAATGTTAGTTACCCACCCTCTCAGCCTAATCTCCAAAGCCGGCTGGAGGGCAATGGAAAAAGATTAGACAGACTCCTGGGGATACTACATAGCTCTCCTATCTCAGATTCGATGATTTGTTGTTATCTATGTTCTTTCTTCAGCACAGTACGAGAGAGTGGATTTCATTGTGACATTTCCCTACATGCACTTCATGTACTTAGGTCATACTCAGCCTCCATTACCCTGTCTTGTTCTCTTCCACCTCTTACTGCTTGCCTTCCTTCACCCTAGTGTCCCTGTGCTCACCCACACGCACACAAACACATACATGCACACACACAAGATTTCTCATACAAGAGAAAGCATATATCTATCTTTATAAGTCTGGCTTATTTCACTTAACAGTGATAGTTGACTAGTTCAATTCTCTCTCTCTCTCTCTGTGTCCCCCTCTCTCTTATTAGAAATGACATAATTTTACTCTCTTTGTGATTGAATGAAACCATATTATGTACTAGCCAATCATTTGTTGGTAGACATCTGGGCCACTTCCACAGTTTTGCCATTGTGAATAGGGCTGCAAGGCCAATGTACACGTGTCTCTGCGGTAGGTATCCTGCATTTGTGGACAATGCTGTCCCCAGAAGATACAGGTTACTAAAGAAAATTGCAGTGCCAGGCATGGAATTCTTCGTTATGAGTTATTGGTCATCATAGCATTTGGTTTTCTCCTATGTCCATGGCCAATCTAGTATCCGATTCTTAGCCACGTGAGCAGTGCTGGGGATGGGTTACATCTCATGGAGTGGACCTTAAATCCAATAGTGAATTATTACTCCTACAACCTTTGTGCCACTGTTGTACAAGCATATGATGCCAGCCGGTCACCATTGTAGACTGAAGGGTTTGTAACTCTTTGGGTATTGACCTTTCTCCTCTGGCAGCACGCAGAGCACTCTCCAGTGCCATGAACTCTAGTAGTATGGTTGAAGGCTTTAGGTAGGCAACATCTTGACTTCTCCATGTTCAATGAGATATGTAGGTGTTGTCTTCAGCAATCGGGCCTTACCATCGATTTGCAGAGAGCAACCATAGCCTTGGCAATAACCTGGGTTGTTTGGGAAGGTTCTATGGGACCCCTTTGACTAACAACTCAATTAGATTCAGCCCATTTCTATTACTGGAGGTTTCATTTCGTGGTGAGAGGTGTCTAAATAGGGCTTTGCCTCTCCTATTATTTGGTGATTCCATTTAGTGTTGGGGGCCAAATCTCAGGGCTGGGCATGAGATCCTAGGTCATGCTTGGCAGACTACATAGTTAACCTTTACATAGCAGCTCCTTAGAACCTCAGCTCAAGAAAAGAAACAACCCAGTCCTCCACCCACAGGCTCAGTCACCTAGGCAACCCTCCCTGGACCTCTTACTCATGAACTCTTTACCCTGCCAAACATCCTCTTTGTGGCTTCCTAATATCCTGCCTATACCAACACCTGGTGCACAAACAACCCATTCTGTGCCTCCCCATATCCTGATTATATAAGCTAGCCTGAGAAAAGTAAAGTTTGCCACTTGATCAGAATCCTGTCTTGTGGTCGTTCTTTCTGCATCTCTTGTCCCCATTCCCTATCCCTGACTCTCTTGCCCCAGGTTGATGTCCTCCAGGTGGGGACAATTTAGGTTTCTTTTATATATGTGTGTATTTTAAGAAGTTTCTATTGTATTAGGTTTCCTTAGGAACCCTCAAATGACATTCAGATTTAGCTGTCCTTCCCTGTGTTTCTTCCCTTACCTGTCTTTCCCCTCCCCTTTACCATTTTGTCTTCCCATTCCAGCCTCCCTGCTCCCCATCCCCCCATTATATATTCTATTTCCCTTCCTTGGAAGAGCCTTTCCTCCCCATGAATACCTTACTCCATACCAAGCATCTATGATTGTACTGATTGTAGCCTACTTATTCAAGACTTAACACCTAACACCCACATATAAGTAAATGCATGTATATTTCCCTATTTAGGTCTGGATTACTTCACTCAGGAGGATTTTTTTTCTAGATCCATCCATTTACATGCAAATTTAATGATTTAGCTCTAAAACATTTATATTACATAAATGTACCACATTTTCTTTATTTACATAGTTCTGCTGATGGTCATCTAGGCAGTTTCCATTTTCTGGCTATTAGGAATAGAGCAGCAATGAACATGGGTGAGCAAGTGTCTCTGTAATAGAATATAGAGTCCTTTGGCAATGTTCTCAAGAGTGACATATCTGGATCTTGTGGTAGATCTAGTCCCAGCTTGCAGAGGAATCGCCACACTGATTTCCATAGTGGCTGCAAGTTTGCACTCCCACCACCAATGGATGACTGTCTCCTTATCCCACAGCCTCCTCAGCATGGGCTGCCATTTGTCTTATTAGTCTTGGCCATTCTGACTGGTGTAAAGTGAAATCTCAAAGTCATTTTGATTTGCATTTCCCTGATGACTAAAGATGTCGAACATTTTTTTCAGTGATTCTTAGCCATTTGTGTTTCCTCTTTTGAGAATCTCTGCTTTAGATCTGTACCCTATTTTAAAAATTAATTTATTTGCTTTCATCTCTTTTCATACATTTATTTATTTAACATCTGGGTTGCAGTTTCCCCTCCCTCCTCTCCTCCCATTTCCTCCCCAACATCCCTTTGCTCCCATCCCCCAATCAGCTCCTCCTCCATTTCTGTTTAGGAAAGGGTAGGTCTCTCATGAGTATCAACTAAACATGGCAGACTACGTTATAGTAATGCTAAACTCCTCCCCACGTATTAAGGCTGAGCAAAGGGACCCGGTATGAGTAGTGTCCCAAAAGCCAATAAAAGAGTTGGAGACAGTCCCTGTTCCGATCGCTAGGAGTCGCACAAGAGGAGGAAGCTACACAACTGTCACATATACACAGAGTGCCTCGGTCAGTCCCATAAAGCTCCCTGGTGGTCGGTTTAGTCTCTGTGAGACCCTATGAGCCCAGGTTAATTGATTCTGTGAGTTCTTGTGGTGTCCTTGACCCCTCTGGCTCCTGCAATCCTTTCTCCCTGTCTTCTAAAGGGTTCCCTGAACTACACCTAATGTTTGGCTGTGGGTCTACGTCTCTTTTGCATCAGTTGCTGAGTGGTGCCTCTCCGATGGACAATTGGGCTAGGCACCAATCTGGTCACAGGAGATGGCCAGTTCAGGTTATGTATGCACTATTTCTAGGAGTCTTAGCTAGGTTCATCTTTGTAGATTCCTGTTTATTTTCTTTTTAAAAACACAATCTTTTTTTTAAAGGGCTTCTCAACACTTTATTAAATCTTAGGATTAACAATGACATAAATAATGTCATTTGAAAGAGAAAACATACTGGCAAGTTTATGCTTATTGTATCTGTGGATACAAATACTATGAATCAAGATTATTATAACCTCATGTCACACACTATGCTTTTTTTTATTAGTTCAAATTAGGAACAAGCTTGCTTCACATGTCAATCCTTTCTCCCTCTCCCTCCTCTCCCCCCCTACCCCTACCTCCTATCCCCCACCTACTCCTCAACCCATCCACCCTCCACTCCCTAGGCAGGGTAGGGCCTTCGATGGGGGCTCCCCAAAGTCCACCACCTCATCTTGGGCCGGGCCTAGGCCCTCCCCCATGTGTCCAGGCTGAGAGTGCATCTCTTCACATGGGATGGGCTCTCAAAGTCCCTTCTTACACCAGGGAAAAATACTAATCCACTACCAGGGGCCCCCTAGAGTGCAGAGGCATCGTAATTAAAATCCATGTTCAGGGGTCTGGATCCGTCCTGTGATGGCCTCCCAGACAGCAGTCTGGGGTCCATGTGCTCCGCCTTGTACAGGCCAGCTGTTTCTGTGGGTTTCACTAGCCTGGTACCAACTCCTTTGATCTTCATTCCTCCCTCTCTGCAACTAAGTTCCACCAGAGTTCAGTTCAGTGTGTATATGTGGGTGTCTGCCTCTGCTTCCACCAGGCACTGGATGAGGGCTCCTACGATGGCATAAAAAATAGTCATCAGTCTCATTATAGGGGAAGGGCATTTAGGTTATCCTCTCCACCATTGCCTAGATTGTCAGTTCGTGTCATCCTTGTAGGTCTCTGAAAATCTCCCTAGCGCCAGATCTCTCCTTGGACCTATAATGGCTCCCTCTAATATGGTATCTCTCATCCTGCTCTCCTCTATTCTTCCCCCAACTCAATATTTCTGCTCCTCTGTTTCCTCCTCTCCACTCCTCCTCCTCTCATTCTGTCAGTTCCCTCCCCCCTACCCTCATGCTCCCAATTATCTCAGGAGTTCCTGTCCCTTCCCATTCCTGGGGTCCATGAATTTTTCCCTTAGAGTCCTTCATGTTTCCTAGTTTCTTTGGTGAAGAGGATTGTAGGCTGGTAATCCTTTGGTCTATGTCTAAAATTCATATATGAGTGAGTACATACCATCTTTGTCTTTTTGTGACTGGGTTACCTCACTCAGGAGGGTTTCTTCTAGTTCCATCCATTTGCCTGCAAATTTCAAGATTCCATTGCTAAAAAACACAATCTTAACTTACATACCAATCCCAGGTTGCTCTCCCTCCCGTCTTCCCACTCCCCTCACCTTCTCCCCCATCCACTCCTCAGAGAGGGTGAGGCTCCCATGGGGGATCATGAAAGTCTGTCATATTATTTGGGGCAGGACCAATGTGTTCCCCGTGTGGGGGGCCTCCCCCACCCCGTATCTAGGATGAGCAATGTGTCCCTCCATAGGGAATGGGCTCCAGAAAGCCAGTTCATGCTGCTTCCACTGCCAGAGGCCCCATAGACTGACACCCATGTTCAGTCTTAGGCAGGTTCCCCAGCTGTCAGTCTAGAGTCAGTGAGCTCCCACTTGCTTGGGTCAGCTGTTTCTGTGGGTTTCCCCAACATGGTCTTGACCTCTTTGCTCATCACTCCTCCCTCTCTACAACTGGACTCCAGGTGTTTAGCCCACTCTTAGGTGTGGATCTCTATATCTGCTTCCATCAGTTCCTGGATGAAGGCTGTATGATGGTAATTAATACAGTCATCAATCTGATTACAGGGGAAGGGCAGTTAAGGTACTCTCTCCACTATTGCTTAGATTCTTAGTTGGGGTCATCCTTGTGGATTTCTGGAAATTTCCCTAGTGCCAGGTTTCTTGTTAACCCCATAATGGCTCCCTTTATCAAGGTATCTCTTTCCTTGCTCTCCCTCTCTGTCCTTCCCCCAATTCGATCTTCCCAATCCCTCATGCTCTCTCTCCCTCCCCACTTCTCCTCTCCTCACTCTCCTACCACCCTCCCCACATGCTCACAATTTAATCAGGAGGTCTTGTCTATTTCCCCTTCTAGGGGTGGGGGGATCCATGTATGTCTCTCTTACAGTCCTCCTTATTTTCTGGCTTCTCTGGGGCTGTGGACTATAGGCTGGTTATCCTTTGTTTTATGTCTAATACCCACTTATGAGTGAGTACATATGGTGTTTCTCTTTCTGTGTCTATGTTGCCTCACTCAGGATGGTTTCTTCTAGTTCCACCCATTTTCCTGCAAATTTCTTTTTTAATTAAAATTAAAAAATCTTATTTTACATGCCAATCCCAGTTCCCTCTCCCTCCAATTCTGCCACTCTCCCCACCATCTCCCCATCTACTCCAGCAAATTTCAAGATGTCATTTTTTTTTACCACTGAGTATACTCCACTGTGTACATGTACCACATTTTCTCTATCCATTCTTCAGTTGAGGGGCATCTAGGTTGCCTCCAGATTCTGTCTATTACAAATAATGCTGCTATGGACATAGTTGAACAAATTTCCTTGTGGTGTGAGTATGCATCCTTTGGGTATGTGCCCAAGAGTGGTATTGCTGGCTCTTGAGGTAGACTGATTCCCAATTTTCTGAGAAACTGCCATACTTATTTCCAAAGTGGCTGTAAAACTTTTATATGTTTCTTTTACCTTGATAAGCAACTCCTTTTTTTTAGGTTAGGGAAATTTCTTCTGTGATTTTGCTGAAAATTATTTTCTGTGCATTTGACTTTTCCCTCCCTGTTCTATTCCTATTATTCGTAGATTTGGTATTTTCATAGTGCTCCAAATTTCCTGGATGTTTTGTGTCTGGATTATTTTAGATGTAACATTTTCTTTGGCTGAAGTAACAGTTTCTTTCATCTTTTCTTTCACACCTGAGAGTCTCCTTTCTACAACATGTACTCTCTTGGTAAGGTTCACCTCTGAGGCTTTTGTTTGACTTCCTCAAATTTTCATTTCCAGTCATACCTCAGTTTGGGTTTTCTTTAGTGGTTCTATTTCTACTTTATGTCTTACAGTGTTTTCATCCCACTGTTTGTTTGTGTCATCACAGACTTCACTGAGGGATTCATTCATATCGTCTTTGAGGTCCCTGAAAACATTCATAATCACTATTTTGAAGTCATCGTCTTGTGCTTCCGCTATGTAACATTTCTCAGGGTGTACTGTAGAAGTGTTGATGGGTATTAGTGGAGACATATTGTCTGTTTAGTGTTAGTGATTGTGTTTTTGCACTAGTATTTAGGCATCTGTGTTTGGGATGAGTACGGTTCTGGAGGCTGTAGGTTGCCTCGTAAGTACTTGTTTGTCCCTGCTAGGTGTTCCACTGGGGTCTTGGATGTTTTTAGGTATTGGGGCAGGAGCTGACACAGAAGAGGAAAACTGCATGAGCTTCAAGGTTTTATGGAGTGATGGGGGGGATGTCCTTCTGTGTATATATGTTTCTCTTATTGGTTGATGAATAAAACACTGTGTGGCTAGTGGCCAGGAAGGAAGGATAGGCAGAGCTACCAGAGGAGGAGAATTCTGGGAAATACAGGTAGACAGGAGTAGTCATGTGAGCCCGGGAAGAGAGAACATGAGTCAGGCATTCTCCTGTAAGATAAAGCCATGTAGAAATACATAGGTTAGTAGTTATGGGTTAATAATTAAGACAGAGCTAGTCAATAAGAAGCCCAAGCCACCGGCCAACAGCTTTATAATTAATATAGCATCCGTGTGTTCATTTGGGGCTCAAGGGCCTGGGGACCTACAGGGCCAGAAAACTCATGGTTACAATGGAGTTCCCAGGGAGTTGAGTCAGAGAGGGAGTACAGCCCCCTGAAGGTATTCTGCTGCAGGGCTGGGTATGAGACTTGCGAGTTTGAATGGAGGACTGGAAGGAAAATGTAGATCACCTACCTGATTCCCACACTGGCATGGCCAATGGGCTTCTAGGTAGAGAGCGTCTTTGTGTACTGGTGGCTGACACAAAGGGATGCAGTGAGAAAGGAAGGCTCATGCCTTGCACAATTAACTGTTCTCAAAACCCATGTCTGGCTAGATCATAGGCTCTGGGGAAGAACCTTACATGATCATTCTGCTAAATGGACATACTAATAAACAGCACCCAGATTTCTTTATATGCATAGGCCAGTGCATCATTCAAACCTCAGTAGAGAAGCTTTATTTTTTTTTTACAATAGACTACAATTAACACAGAGATTCACAGATGACCAGCACAAAGGAAATAAGAAATCGTTTAGTGCTCATCTCTAAGTAGAACTGTTATGTCTCACTCCCTCTCCTCAAGGCCCAGAGATCATCGTGAAAGAAGGGACAGTAATGATGATAAAAGCTAAAGGCAGATTCTGCAGTGAAACAGTGTTTGTTGGACATGACAGTGCTGTTGTACACTGAAACTCACAGCAGCTGTGACTGCATGCATAAAATCAAACTGGCCAAAATCTCAGCACAGATGTCATGATACCCACTGTTGCTTGTATACATGATACTATGATACCTATGTATATAAACAACTGCTGTCAATTTATGCCTGCTGGGAGAGGGAGAATACGTTTTCCTCAGGGATGTAGCCCCAAGAGCCAACCCATGTTCCAGGAGATCATCCTACACCTGGGCATGCTAAGTTGACTCAGTGGATTTTTTTTAAATGACACATAAAGTTGGGAAGGTAAAAAAGTAGTAAGGGGATAGAAGAGAAACTGGGAGAAATGGAAAGGGCAGTGGATTTAATCAAAATTATTATATGCATGTATGAAATTCGAAAACAGTAAAAAGGAAGATTAGAGGATTCCAGTTATGACTGGCTGTGAGTAGAACTACTCTGTGATCAGATTTGGGTGAGTGTAAATGATCTCGAGGATTCTGCTTCTAAATACTCTCATATTTTGAGTGGCCAGAGTTTAGAAATCAGCATTTCATTTGGGAGGGACTGTAATTTAACTTGCAACAGTCTCCATTCTGACTTCTACTATGTGCCCTCACCACATGGAAAATGTGGTGATTCTATGGCCAAACCTTTAAAAATCTACCTTATTCTACCCTTGGCTATATCTGAAAAATATCACAAAGTATTACCTATACATGGAATTTACTTGCAATTGTAACTTTCAGTGGGGGAAATTACAAGAAAAGACACGCTCACAGCCCACAGATTTCTAGACCTCAGAAGAACCAATGTTGTTATGTTCTAAAGCTTGGATAATCCTCCATTTCTATGCTCTTCCAATTCAGTGTGTACATAGAGATGGTAGCTAAGTCCCAGAAACTCATAGCAAAGCAGTTACTACTTTCTGTTCAGAACTAGAGGGATTCTATTTTCTAAAATCAAAGGGATAGTGGTGCTGGGCTTGTGGGGTCACAGGCAGGTGTGTCCATATTTGACCACATTGAGAGCCATCCTTTTGCTCTCACAAACTTCACACACACTCATGAATAAACAAATTAGTTTAATTCCTGTCATATCATCACAGCAGCAGGTCAGCCCTACCTCATTTTAGCCAACAGATATGAAATGGAGTTGAGGATTTCTGTCTGCACTTTCCCATGTACAGACAGTAGACTCATGCCTAGAGACAGAGACGGATTTAACTGAAGATGTTCCTGTGGCTGAGCTGGACCTGGAAGATCATCTTTACTCTCCTGTGTTATCTTCTGTTCCTAAAGAATTTGCCTTAGACACTGGAAAGTAGGTCATTCAGGCAGCAAAGTTGTCATCCTTTCCAAATATTACATTCAGTCTTTCGTTCTGTCCATCCACAGTGATTGCTTAACATACTGTCGTGCTGGGGTTGTAGAGCCTTAACATATGAGAGATATTTGCTTCTGAAAGGAAGCTGTAAGAGAAGAAAATACTCTAGACACAAGAGTGAGGTAGTGCCGCCAATGAACATGAGGGTGTCTGTATATCAGGGAACTCTCTATGGCGTGTCAAAGTACAGTTCACCTGACATTTTGCCGTAGGTGATTTCTGAAATCTCACTAATAAGTCACAAGGGGCGGGGCCGAGGGAGTTGTGCTCAGTATGTGCACAGGGTGACTGGAGAGTTGTCACTTGTTTTTTTAATGTTGCATTTCTAGACACAGATCTAGATATATGGCTGTAGCTGCTATTAACCGTGATTGGAATTGTCACTTAGAGCTGTGCCCTCCAAACACCTAAGCTGGAAGGGAACAATAGTTTTAAATAGGCAAGAGCAGAGGATATGTCAACAGGAGCTTCAATGGGTAAGAGCACTTGCTCTTAAAACCAATGACCTGACTTCAATCCCTGAACTCTACAGAAGAGGAAAAAAATCAGATCCCAAAAGTTATCTTCTGAACTCCATAGGCATACACTTACAGGCATGAACATCCACTGACACACACACTTATATGCATAATCATAACACATAAACATATTAAAAAGTAATTGATGCCAAAATGATGTCTTTATTGGGAAACACTTGTTTTCTATTAACTGTAATGCTACAAGAATGTTATCCTTTCAGTTTGGGACTGTCATTTGAAGGGATGCCATCCAAGCTCCAAAATTAGTAGGAACTTGGAGATTTCAATCCTTGAAAGCAAAGGGTGTCAGGAAAAATCTCCTTACTAGAGAACATTGGTGTGAAGATGCTTCAAGTTTAGAAGCCCCAGGAGCAAAAGTGTGAGTGGGTCATGGCATCTGTGCAAGAGGACCCAGGACAACAGGGGAGTCTGTATCTTGAAGACATCACAATTCACACAGGTCAGGTGACTCCTATAGAGAGAGGACATAGATGGTGATGCACATTAGTTAAGATCAGCAGTCAGGAGCCAGAGTGACCAGGTCTCTTGTCTGTTTGGACCCAATTATGGCCTTGGGGTATTAGCCACTATGGGTCACTGGGACCAGATTCTATTGCTTTCCTGCTCTTCACACAAAGAGCCCCTTGAGGCAAACATGCAGGTTACACCATTTTCCTCCCAAAGCTGCAGCTGTCTCTCCTGATAGAACAAATATTTCCTGGGACTGATTCCACACCACCCCAGTGCACCCTTTTCACACTTCCTGCATCACAAACAAGGATGGTCCTTGGGACTCATTTACCTCCTTATTCACAAAGATGAAAAAAAAAAACACATGGATTTGTGGTCTCTAAAGGATAAGGGAACCCTAAATGGGATTGAAGACCATTAATTGGTGTGTGAAACAAAACCATTAATGCTTTCTAATACCGTAGCAAGAAATTGAGTCTTATGAATCCAAAGCAAAAAGAGTTACAAAAATACAACTTAAATTCACATGATTTTATAAGTGGTAAATGTTCAAAGCATTAAACGCTACACATGTGCAAAATAAATGTATGGAAAAGATGCATTAAGGAGAGGAATTTGAGACAAACTGACAGCCCAGGGAGCTTGTTCTGCCTCTACCAGGAGCTTGCTTCACCAGGGAATGGAGCTCAACACCATAAACTTTGCAATTCTGCACATGCATTGCTGTAGGCTTCACTACCAAGCCCGTAATGCACCCAGGGAGTCCATCGTGTACCCCCTATAAACACTGGGGGAGATGTCTCTCCTGTTTGGTAAGACACTTACCTCTAAATGTGTCCTGGTCCTTGCCTGATTAATGAATGTGTTATTCTGCGAAGACTTCTTGGTGTAGGAATAACCCTCCTTTTGGACAGTAGCACATCCCTTGAGCTTGGTGCAAAGATTTTGTGTGATGAATTCCACCCTGTAGTTGCTCTTGAAACTGCATAACATACCCATCATAGCCTTGGGAGTGCTGTCTAAGATGTGGCAAGTTCTCTGCTGTTTTCCTGGCCCAGCCAAGGTTTCTTTTGAGCTTGTGAACCTTTTTATCTTGTTGATGCACTCGGGCCAGGTCTTCGTCCAGGGCATATTCTTTGCCCTTGATTTGCTGAGCAGAGACTTTTTGGAGAGTTAGTGGTGCCTGGTATGGTTTCAGAGGGGCACTGTGGGATTTCAGCTTGACTTGTGCTATCACCTGGCCTAGGGTCTTTCGCTGGCCTGTTTGGGACTTTAGTTGGCCTTCCTGGGATCTTAGCTGGGCTTGGGATTTGATTTGTGACTGGGATTGAAGTTGGGATTTTTGTTGGCTAATCTCGTCTTCTTCATCACAATCTATGTCTTCATTTAAATCTGTCTGCTCCTGTGAACTCTGAGTCTCCCTCACTTCAGCATCAGCATCTTGGCTATATGCATGTTGCTTTGTTTGGGTAAAAACGCTTTCTTCAGATGCAGCTTCCCGTTCTTCGCTGGGCCCATAGTGGAAATGGCCTTTTTGGATAAATACAACTGGGGGTGTTCTTACTAGAAAGTGTCCTTTTGGCCCACCTGGTAATTGATAACAAAATGTTTGAGTTATACTCTCTGTATAGCGCCCTTTCTAGTCTTATCCTAGAATTTCCCCCATCAACCCACCAAGGTATCCACAAGGCATGTGGGTTTGGGTGGAGAAGAGTCAAAGTCCACCAAGATCCCCCGTGGAGGGTTCTTCTCACAGCCAGAGCACCTTATGGGCATTCTCCCTGAGTGCCTTCCTGCCAGGTGACGCCCTGCACTCACCATAGGTTCCTATTCCAGCTGCTTGCTTCCCCAGAAGGAGGAGCAGAGAAAGGCTGAAGAAGATGGACTTCATCTCACCAGGAGGGGCCTTCACTGAGAGCTCAGCCAACCTCTGCTTTATATGTTCTCTGCTGGGTGCATAGACGTGGCTGGAGTCACAAAAAAGCCCTCACCGGTTCCTACTTATCTGGGCTGCTGGCTTCTGCCTTCTTCTCAGTAGGAGATATTGTCAATATTCCTAGAGACTATAGACACAAGATGTCGGCATCTTTGTCTTACCCTCCCTACAAGTCCCAGAAAATCTTTATCATCACTTCAAGATCATCACATGATGTTTCCAGAAGAAATTCAAGGCAGAGATCACAAGAGTAACCAGAGCCTTCCAAGATTTAGTAGTTCAAGTGTGGGGCCTTGTCCACAGCGCCCTTAGTTACATGCTGTACCGCAAATGTGATGCGCCCTTCTATTTCTTTCCAAATGAGATGGACATACATGTTTCCTCTCAAAGGGCCTATTCATAAAGGTAAATAGACACAGGAAAGCAGGCAAATTCAAGGATTCCAAAGAAAATTTCAGTAATAACTGAGATACAGCTGCACAAAAGTAATCCTGAAATGCCTAACCTTGCTACTGAGCTGTGTGAAAATTCCCTAGTGTTTCCTGTCAGTATTGGCTTTGATGAGCGTCCATGAGTGCAGTATCTGTGTCATCTGCAGGATGGAGAGCAGCAGAGATGAGGTCAAGAGTGTGCTGTGGTCCATGTACTCGGTGGAGTGAGCACTGGGGCTGCGTCAAGAGGAAGGAGCTGCAGATGGCTTTCAAGTATGGAGAGATTTACTGTGTTCAGCTGCAGACAGGAATGACTATTGGAACAAGGAGAAATGACCCTGGTCTCCTTATTTCTTTATTTTCATGGAATCATCTAAAACCACAGAACCCACTCAATGAGGGAAGTCTTTTCTCTATGAAGAACAACTTCAGGCGGTCACTGGTTATGTCTGTCATCACTAGTGGATGTGTTGATATAAGAATGCCATGCATGTATTGAGACTGGATGCCAAGGGAGCCTGTGTACCTCCTGTAAAAGTGCAGTTCCCTGCAGCTGTGGGAAGACCCCGAGTGGTTCCTATGACTGGCCTTTAGTTTCCCAGGCAGACAGTGGTGTGGGAAAAGCACAGAAGAATTAGCTATCTCTGCTGAGACATGCATGTCCTCACACCAGCTGGGCAGGGGATCTAAGAGAAGGTGCATGAAAAAGCATTTTCAGCCTTTATATCCCCAAATGCTAGTTTACCTAGAAGAATGCTTTGTGGAAGGGGTTAAAGTGAAGTCCACTCATGCTTTCATGAGAAGAAGGAGATAAAGGTACTCAGTCACCCAACAGAACACAAGGGTGCTGGCTTTTACCTAGGAGCTCTGAGCTCCTCCTAATCTGATCTCTTTGTCCCAAGCCTGAGGATAACTGACTCCTCAGTAGAGATGCCAGCCAAAAGATCTGAAATTACCAAGAAGGCAAATTATTTCCCTTTCTTGCTTACATCTCTACTGTTCTATGCCCTTCCCTTGAGACAATGTCAGGAGGAACTCTTCCAAGGAGATCTGACTTGTAGAAGAATGAGTTAGAATATGGATCTTTTTAACAGCTAATAACCAATGTCTGTGTTTAATCCTCTGTGCAAAATATGACCCTCTTCCACACTCAGAGTCAGTGGAGACTTCATTACTCTGTTCACTTCCTCCACTTTCTGACATTTTCAGTTGTCACCCCAGGGCTCGGACATTTGCTCTGTCTGTGTGTAAGTCTTCTAGTGTGACTGGAAACCTGCCAGATCCACAGGCTGAAAATTCACTGGGACACACAATGGATCTATTACCCAAAGAAAACAAGGTTACAATGTGAAGGCATCTCTGATGCTAAGAGCTGACCCTTGAAGTAGGCAAGCCCTCAACTTGCATAGAATAACAGTTGGAAGAGCAGAAATGACCATGGAATCCAGAATCGACTCACAATGCCCTGGCTACATATTCTTGGATCCACGGGAAATTTATTGTTGCTGATCAAGGGGGACACTGGTCTTCTCCAGAGATAAGACCTCTCATGGGTTATCCAGTCCCAAACAACCAGCCCTAAACATCTCTAGATATGGGCAACTCTGAATGGATTCAGCACGTTCTATTTATATATGCACACAAATATAGACATAAAATGGTAATTAAAGATGTGAGTTTGAGAAAGAATAAGGGAGACAGAGGAAGAGTTAGGGGAATGGTGGAAATGACATAAATATAGTACTCGTATGTGAAACTCTAAAATGTTTAAATACTTCAAATGAAGGCACACATTTGTAAGACTATGGAATAGATGGTGGATCTGGGAGGAGGTGAATAGGATCCAAATACAATGTGTGAAATTCTCAAAGAATTGACTTCAAAAATATGCACAAAGGCCCATTCTCAGATGAATAGAAAAGTGACAACTCAACTTAATGAGGCATTTTGGATGAGATCCTGAAACCAAAACCATTAGATAAGAAGTGGATCACTACATAGAGAGTAATGGCTTTAGCTGGTATCAGTGTGGCAATATTAACCATCAGCTGTGACGACTGCAACATTGGGAAGGCCTGGGAGGGCCTTTGCCTGCTCCTTTTGAAAACTCCAGCACCTGCTTTGACCTGGCAGGACTCTCTGTTATTTTTCAACTTCATGCTCACATCCGTGTGCTGAGAAGGAGGTTGATTCCATGTTAGCTCTCCTATCTTTTCACTTAATTTGCAACACATTTCTGGGTCCAGCTTTATTCTTCACAGAGGGAAAAGGCCTGGATACAAGAATTATCTGCATTCAAAGTTCATGGTATTTTTATAAATGGAGTTTAAAGGTTTTTCCTATTCTCAGATTTCTGATTCTGTGGAAGGAATGGAGTCTGTGTGATTTTATTTGTTTTTCTTGGTGTTGCATTGGACAGTTTTGAGAAATTGTACTGAGAGATTCACTTTCACAAGGGCACCTAGAACCCAGAAGTCCCAGAATTACAGTATTATTTTTTTTTTGTTTTCTGAAAAATACTTTTCTAAGAATACTAAAACTCTGAGTTTATAAAAATTGACAAGTGGTCCCTCCCATCTGTTTTAAAGAGAACAATTACAGATAATCATAGCCAATCAAAACGCAGAGTTGTGGAGCCCTGTTCCAACTGATACATTCTCAGATACTGCTGTACCTAGCACTGAGGGATCACTACAGTAGATGGGGTGGAAAGAGCTAGAGAACCAGGCCATTTGCTCAGAGATTATGTATCCTAGGAATGTCACAAGCCACAGCCATAAACTTTCACCAACATGGCTACCTAAATATGAGCTGAACAAAGGTCACAGCAATAGACACACTAACACGGAACAGGGAAAGTGCATGCTTCCACCTCACACAAAGAACTGCAGGCAACTAAGGAATGCTGCCAGTGGAGGAGATCATCCTTCCCAGGGACGGGCCTATCAGTTGCTCGTCCAATGCCAGCTATAGATTTTTAAGACCAAAAACGCTCATATAAATTAATAAAATAATCAGAACATGTACACAAAACAAAATTCCGTATGTTTCCAATTTGGTTTGCCACTGAATTTATTAACAATTTGGGGGAAAGTCGTTACCATGATTCAGTTCCACCAACTAAAACCTGAGGATGCTGGAGGGACTGATAATAAGGACTCCTTCCCTCTCTTTAGTGACAGAGATGACAGATATGACAGAAGCCATGAAAACTGTAGTCAGAACGCAAAGTTATGGTAATTAGACCATGAGAAAGAAGGGGGCTGAAGAGTCCAGTGAGATAGGTTGTTTTCAGATCAGTAGAAGAGAACTTTGACTGATGGCATCTTCCTCAGTTTACCTAGCCTTTCCTTTGATGCTTTCCTTTGTCTTGTTCAGTCACTTTAAAACTTTTTCCTCCATCCTATCAGCCATTTTTTCCGAGCTCAGAATTTATCAGTACGACCTTTCTCAGAAGTTAGCTCTATGCCAGATCTCTAAGCTGCCTGCCATCACTGGGCATTCTCTGAATCGGATAACCCATAATTCTCCTCTCTGGAACTCAGTTATCATGTCCTAGATGTGAGAAGATTGTTTCTGATATCATTTGTTCTGCATTAAAGGTTAGGCTGTATGATCAGGAAAAATGTCAAGACTGATGAACACTGGGTACCTGACCTTATTTCTTAACAAGGGCACCTGATTACCCCACCACCACCACCAGAGGGTAACACTCATCACTGGGTAGAAGGGTCTCCCTGTCTCATTTGGCACATGGAACATGATATAACTTAAGTATTCTCTAGCAAGCCATTGGTTGCTCTATTCTTTGTCTGTTTTTCTGAAAGATGACTATGGAACCTTAGACAGGGTATCAGGATGCTAGTGCATTTTTCTAGTGAATCCAGGTATGAAAGATGGGATGGAGGCTATGGGTGAATATACTAAAAGTACATTATATGAATGTATGAAAATGACATTGTGTAACCCAGCACCATATACAATGAGTATATACCAAAGGGAATTTTTTAAAAGATATGAAGGTGGGGAATATTTTTTCATCCTAATACTGAGTTCTTGATGTCTGTTGTACATGACAAATCTCCATGAGTAGCAAGTGGAACTTTTAAATGATTTTCATCATGCCTGCCTGATCCCAAATGCAGTTCTCCCTGCTTCTGATTTCTCTCTGAAGTCATATAATCATTATGAATATGCATCCCTGAAAAGCATTGGGAAATTCAGTCAGAAGGACTAGAAAGTTCCACATTCTCTGGCCTTTTATTTTATAGATACTATTACTGAAGGAGAGAGAGAGAGAGAGAGAGAGAGAGAGAGAGAGAGAGAGAGAGAGAGAGAAATGTTCTTACTCCTTGTCACTTAGGAATACAGTCACTTAGGAATACAGGTCAAGAAGATGTCATAGTACTGAGTTTTTCATTAACCGTAGAATGGGACCAGAGAATAGAGGGGACCTGGTTGAGATAAGAAGATGGAAAACTGAGAGAAGGTGAACATATTCTAGTCCTTGCTTAGGTACACAGCGTCCTAGAAGAACAGGGGTAAGCCTAGATGGGGTCCTAAATCCAATGGATTCTTGAACCAAAGTCATTTTTGCTAGGGCCCTTACCATGCTCTGCAGATCATATTTCTTTAATTAATAGTTTCCATTGAAAAGTGTACTGATTGGAAAACAATAGCAGGTTCCAATTGTTAGGAGACATGTGATCAGCCCTGACTTGGCATCTGTCTTAGTTAGGGTTTTATTTCTGTGACAAAACACTAAAACCAGAAACAACTTTGTGAGTTCAGTGTTAATGTTTATTTAACTTAGTCTTCCAGGCACCAGTCCATCACTGAGAGTGGGAAGTCAGGGGAGGAACTCCATCCAATAGGGCAGGAAGCTGGAGGTATGAACTGACTCAGACACCATGAAAGGTGCTGCTTACTGGTACCCACAGTAAGCTGGACCCTTCCATGTCAATCATCATTCAAGAAAACGTAGCACAGGTTTACCCACAAGCAAATTTGATGGGGTCATTTTGTCAATTGAGGTTCTCTCTTTCAAAGTGCCTCTAGCTTGTGTCAAGTTGACATCAAAGTAGCCAGCACAGCATCATATAAATTATTTCAGATTCAAGCTGACAGAGTTATATATCACCATTTAGTGGTGGATTGTGGCCTAGACAGGAAGTTTGGGAATCTGAGCCACTTTTGTGCATGCTTTCTCCGCGTAGTGAAACTGAGAAAATCGTTTCCCCTTTGATGGACCTGTACAATTAGTACAAAGCAAAGGGGGAAATGGCGCTCAAAGAAATAGTATTGTTCCTTTGGCACTTCAGGACCATTGTGTGAGTCAGATGCCATTATTCTCAGAGATATTATATGAAAATTTTGTTGAGATTTTGATGGGGATTGCATTGAATCTGTGGATTGTCTTTTTGGTACGATGGTCATTTTCTTTATATTAATCCTACCAATCCATGAGCACAAGAGGCCTTTCCATCTTCTCTAATTTCTTTTTATCAGTGTTTCACAGATTTCATTGTATAAGTCTTTGACTTTCTTGGTTAGTTTATTTCACCATATTTTTTAAAAGATTTATTTATCTATTATGTATACAGTACTCAGCCTGCATATATGCCTGCAGGCCAGAAGAGGGCATCAGATATGACTATAGATGGCTGTGGGCCACCATGTGGTTGCTGGGAATTGAACTTAGGTCCTCTGGATGCGCAGCCAGGGTTAACCTTTGAGCCATCTCTCCAGCCCTACTTTACCATATTTTTGAGGCTACTTTAAATGGCATCATTTCCCTGATTTCTTTTTTGATTGTTTGTATATAAGAAAACTACTGATTTTTGTGTATTAGTTTTGTACCCTACTACTTTGTTAAATGTGTTTATTCGCTGTGGGAGTTTCCTTGTGGAATCTTCAGAGGTTTTTTACATGCAGAATCATGTAATCTGCAAACAAAGCTACTTTGATTCTTTCTTATTTACAGCCATTTTATTGCCCTTTATTGTCTTGCTGCTCTAGCTAAGTCATCAAGCTCTGTTCTGAACAGGAATGGACAGTGTGTGACACCCATATCCTGGTCCTGACTTTGGTGGAAATGTTTTGAGTTTCTTTCTCTCTTTAGGAAAGCACTGGCTGTGTACTTACTGTATACTGCTTTTATTGTGTTGAGATTTATTGTCTATATTCCTACATTTTCTAAGAATTTTGAATGGACATTGGGTTGTGTCAAAGGCATCCTTTGCATCTAATGAGATGGTCATGTGCTTTCTATCTTGAGTCTATTTATGTGGTGGCATACAGTTATTGTTTTATGTTTATTGAACCATCCTTGCCTCTCTTGGATGAAGCCAACTTGAACACACTGGATAATATTTTTCATGTGTTCTTGAATTCTGTTAGCAAGTATTTTATTGAGAATTTTTTCCATCCACATTCACCGGAGACACTGGTTCTATAAAGAGAATTCAGAACCACCCCAGTAAGAACAGGTAGAGACCTACCTGCCCCCAGAACCCTCTCATACCCTCAGTTTGGATCCCAAAGATTAGTCCTGCTAACACCCCTACTTGCCCCTGCCATGTCCCCACCCACCTAGGGCAGATATCTTATATCTGCTTAGGTGCACTATTATTCATAATAGGAAACAACATAGGTGTCCCTCAACCGAAGAATGGATAAAGAAAATGTGGTACATTTACACAATGGAATATTTATCAGCTGCTAAAAAAATAACATCATGAACTTTGCAGGCAACTGGACAGAACTAGAAAAAAATCATCTTGAGTGAGGTAAACCAGAGCCAGACAGACAAGCATGGTACATACTCACTTATAAGTGATTATTAGCTGTAAAGTAAAGGATAGCTGTGCTACAATCCACAGACCCAGAGAGGCTAAGTAACAAGGAAGGCTCAAGGGGAGATGTGTGGCTCTCCCTGAGAAGGGGAAATGGAATAGATTTTGCAGGTGGACCGGAGGCTGGTGAGGATGGGAGCAGGAGGGATTAGGTGTAGACTGGAGAAGATGGAGGTGGATGTATTGAGAGAGACGACTGGAATCGGGAGGGGGCATCTGGGAGGAGAGGTAGAAACCCAGTGCAATGGAAACTCCCAGGAATCTACGAAAGTGACCCTCAGGAACACTTGTAATGGTGAATACAGAACCTTAACCTGCCATCTTCTGTTACCAAGTAAGAGTTCCAGTAGAGGGATTGGGACACTAAGCCAGCCACAAAGCCTTTGATTTACAATTTGTCTTGTCTGCAAAATGTGCTGGAGTAAAAGTGGTGCAGAACTGTCAGAAGCCAGCCTTGGCGACCCCCATGCCTAGATAGACGTCAGCAAGTCTAGCATCCCACTCCCTTATCACAGGAGATTCCTGCCTGAGAAGCAACTAACACCTATCCCTTCCCCCATTTCCTTAGTTAGTGCTTGAGATAAACACAGGAGATTCCGGATACCTGCCTGAGAACAATTAACTCATCCCTCCCCCCACCTCCTTTTTCTCTGCTTCCTCCTTTCTCTTTAAAAATCCCCTTGGTTTCAATAAAGTGGGCCTTGACAATGGAATCTGCTTGGTCCCGCTCTTTCTTTCTCGCCCATTATTTGCAGGTGTGATCCACCTCGGACTCACGAATTACCGGAGCCCCGAGGGACGTGGCACAGAACTTGTGGTGGTGGCTGGTCCACTTTAACACCCACACCACTAGAGGGAGCCCATGGCTGATAATGCCTGGAGGGTTCACACCCAGAAGCAGGACCGCCTAGAGACCTGGGATAAAACCAGACACAACTAACAGAAGAAGAAAATGAAGAAAAAAAAAAAGTCAATGAAATGATTCCTAAGGATACTTTGCTATACTTGTAGTCTGGAGCCTCGCATAATCGCCATCAGAGATGCTTCATTTAACAACTGTGAGCAGATGCAGAGACCCATAGCCAAACATTAGGCTGAGCAGGGAAACCTGAAGAAGAGGGGGACGGGTGGGGGGGGATTATAGGAGCTGGAGGGGTCAAAGACACCACAAGAAAACAGCACACAGAATCAACTAACCAGGGCACATAGGAGCTCACAGAGACTGAACTGACTATCAGGGAGCCTGTATGGGTCTGACCAGGTCTTCTGTATATATGTTTACGGTTGTGTAGCTTGGTCTTGTGAGACTCCTAACAGTGGGAGTGAGGGCTAACTCTGACTCTTTGCCTGCTTTTGGGACCCTTTCTTCCTACTGGGTTGCCTCATCCAGCCTTAATATGAGGGGAGGTGCATAGTCTTATTGCAACTTGATATGTGATGTTGAGTTGATATTCCTGGGAAACCTGCCTCTTTCTGAAGGGAAATGGGGGATGAGTGGGTCTTGGGGAGAGAGGAGGTTGGTGGGGAAAGAGACTTACTTGGAGGACAGGAGGGCAGATAAACTAAATATAACATATGAGAGAAGAATAGATTTTTAAAAAGTATTCAGGAATGTCTGTTCATTTTCCATCTTGTCTAATAATTAGAGAAATATTGGGATTGGCTCTTCTTCGAAGGTCTGGTAGACTTCTTTGCTGAATCCATCTGGCCCTGGGCTATTTGGGGTTGCAAGATTTTTAATTACTACTTCTATCTCATGGAATGTTATGATCAATTTAAGTTATTTCATGTTGATTTATCTTTTGTAGGATATATATCCCTAGATATTAATCTGTTTACTTTAGATTTCCCAGTCTGGTGAAATACAGATATTTTCATTTTTTACCTTTTAATGAAACTAGATTTCTTTTCTCATACAATATATCATGCCCTGTCTATTGGTGAGAGTGAAATATTGAAAGCACACAGTATCACTGTGTTGGGGTCTGTCTGTGAGTTTTAGAGCTAATAATGTTCATTTTCTGAAATTGTGTGCATGTGTATCTGGTTAACTATAAGTTCAGGACTGTAATGTGTTGGTGACTTTTTTCTATAATAAGTAGAAAGTGTCCCTTGTTAGGGCTTCTGATTAGTTTTAGTTTGAGGTCCATTTTGTCAGCTATTAGAATAGCTACACTGCTTGCTTCTCAGTTACATTTGCTTGGAATACATTTTCCATACTTTTATCCTGAGTATGATGGTGAGGTATGTTTCTTGGTGGCAGCAAAAAGAGAGGGGAGAGTGGTAGGAGAGTGAGGAGTGGAGAAGGGGAGGAGAACACGAGGGATCAGGAAGATTGAGAGAGAGCGCAAGGAAAGAGATACCTTGATAGAGGGAGCCATTATGGAGTTAACAAGAAACCTGGCACTAGGGACACTCTCAGGAATCCACAAAGATGACCCCCAACTAAGAATCCAAGCAATAATGGAAAGGATACCTTAACTGCCCTTCCCCTGTAATCAGATTGATGACTACCTTAATTGCCATCATAGAGCCTTCATCCAGTAACTGATGGAAACAGACACAGAGATCCATACCTAAGACTGGGCCAAATTCCTGGAGTCCAGTTGTAGAGAGGGAGGAGTGATGAGCAAAGGAGTCAAGATCATGTTGGGGAAACCCACAGAAAACAGCTGACCCAAGCAAGTGGGAGCTCACTGATTCTAGACTGACAGCTGGGGAACCTGCATAAGACCGAACCAGGCCTCCTGAACGTGTCACTTGGGGGATCTGGGCAGTCTATGGGGCCTCTGGCAGTGGAATCAATATTTATCCCTAGTGCATGAACTGGCTTTCTGGAGCCCATTCCCTATGGAGGGATACCTTGCTCAGCCTAGATACAGCGGGAGGGCCTTGGTTCTGCCCCAAATGATGTGACAGACTTTGATGATTCCCCATGGGAGCACTCACCCTCTCTGAGGAGTGGATGGGGGAGTGGGAAGATGGGAGGTAGAGGGAACTGGGATTGGCATTGTTTTAAAAATAAAAAGAGAGATCTTGTTTTCTAATTCAAACTGCTAGTCTTTGTCTTATTATTCGCAAAATGGAGACCATCTCAGTTAGGGTTTCTATTGCTGTGAAGAGACACCATGACCATGGTAACTCTTATAAAGGAAAACACTTAATTGAGGTGGTGACTTACAGTTTCAGAAGTTTAGTCCCTTATCATGGCAGGAAGCATGCAATCAGACATGGTGCTGGCTACATCTGGATCAGAAGGCAACAGGAAGTGGACTGAGACCCTGCATGGTATCTTGAGCATATATGAGACCTCAAAGCCCTCCTCCACAGTGACACACTTCCTCCAACAAGGCCATATCTACTCTAACAAAGCCATACCTCCCAGCAGTGCCACTCTCTCTAGAGGCCATTTTCTTTCAAACAACCACAGAGAACATTAATATTCTTGAGTTATTATTGAAAGATGTATATCAATGCCTGCCATTTTGCTCATTTTTATGGTCTTTGTTTAACCTCTTTTGATGAAATGTTCTGCAGTTTTTTATTTGTTCCCTGGACCTTCTTGCCGTGTTCAGCCTTCTCTTCAGATCAGAGTATTTTTCCAGCATCTTCTTGTAGAGCTGGCTTTGTGGCATACATTCCTTTAATCTGTTTTTATTATGGAACATTTTTATTTCTCCTTCAACTTTAATAGGTAGTTTTTCTGGGTGTAGTGGTGTGGCTGAGAGTTGTCACATTTCAGAACTTGAAATGTATCTTTCTTGACCCTTCTGGCTCTAAAGGTTTCTGTTGAATAAACACATGTTATTCTAGTTGGCCTGTCTTTATAAATGACTTGACATTTCTGTCAGTTTTAAACACCCTTTATTATCTGTTTTTATTGTTTTAAATATGTCATGGAAATTTTTTCCTGGTCTTTTCTATTTGGTGTTCAGTAAGCCTCTTGTGCATAGTTGGGCATCTCTTTAGATTTGTGACTTTTTCTATGCTTTTACTGAATATGTTCTGTAAGCTTTTGCTATGTTATTCTTCATGCTTGTTCTATGTCCACAATCCAGAGGTTACATCTCTTCTCAGTGTCTCAAAAACTCTCTCATGGTTCCATTTATATAGTCTAAAAAAATTCTCATTGTTCTTTACCAAATGATCCAATGATTTTGCTTTGTTTTCCATGCTTCACATCCTGCTTCCATCATGACCTACTCTGTTGGGGAGGATTTCCATTGAAGTTTTTAGCTGCCTCGTTGAGTTTTTCAGTTGGATTTCTTGAGTTCATTCTTTTATGTGTCTTTACACCCCTGCACTGTTTGTCAGGTACGACATATTTAAAGTTGATTTGAAAGAATGATAAGTACAAAGTTATATAATGTAGATGAGGAGCTATTTTTATAGTGTGAAACCATAGATGGAGCCATGTATTTGTCCTGTGCAAAGCTACATCACAGTTTGGTTACTTTCTGCCATGAAGGGACTGTCTTCTCCAGACCTTATTGGATTTCTTTCAGAAATTCAGGAAACTGTGTGTAATGATCTCAAGTGTTGATAAAGATTGGCTGGGGCTGGAGGTATAGGAGAAGGTCTCTGATATGGTGTACTTTTATAGAATTCCAAGAAATAATGACAATCCCCCCCGCAGTGTAGAGGGGAAGAAGCCAGCATTTACAGATAAGTGCGGCAGGTTGGGTTGTGCCTTTCGTAACTTCAGGCACACCCACTTGGGAACTACATAAATTAGGAACAGCTCAGTTTTCAGTCAAGGCCTTTTCTGGCAAGATGAAGACTACCAGCGTCTTCCTCCTTGCATTGCTCTTCTTTCTGGTAACGGAAACCACTGGGAAAAAAAGGCGTGAGTAGGAAGGGTTGATCTGGGGGGGGGGAGCAACAAAGACAATGTTCTTTAAAGGAGGACTTTGAGGATCCGAAGAGTGCCATTTTCCAGAGTCTCTTATTTCTGACATGAAGCTAGTCTTTTCTAGTATAACCATAGTTCTTGCATGAGTATCAGTGAATTGATGTCCAAAGCAATCAGTGACAGGGATTGCAAGGGAATTTTGGAGATCATGTAATTCAAAGATTCTTATTGTTAATTATTAGAGGAGGAGCAAGGACAGTTGCCAAGTAGATCAAGCCTATTTCTTTTTTTTTTTTCTTTTTCTTTTTGGTTTTTCAAGACAGGCTTTCTCTGTGGCTTTGGAGGCTGTCCTGGAACTAGCTCTTGTAGACCAGTCTAGTCTCGAACTTACAGAGAGCTGCCTGCCTCTGCCTCCCGAGTGCTGGGATTAAAGGTGTGCGCCACCACTGATCGGCTCAAGCCTATTTCTAACTAGGCAAAAGACTAAGGAATTTCTAAACAACACAAAAGACAAGTGGTACCATAAGATAACTCACTAATCAGAGCAAAACAACAGATTGTTTGCAGCATCTTAATTCACAACAAACCCAGACTGTAGAAATGTACAGGTAGAGAATAAAACATGTTTTTCTCTCATCAGAAAAAATATCACAAGAGTCTGAGGAGTCAGGTGGTGACAACGATGGAACAGACCCCAGAGGCTCCTTTTCTGATGACAGTGACGATAGATCCTTGGATAATAAAAGGAGTACAAGTGGCCCTGGGCTTACCTCAAATCATCCCAAATATGAAGTTGATAATTTAGTTGTAAAGAAAAAGAAGAGCCGGTTTTCTCAAGCTGTGGTTAACTAATACATTCATTGACCAACAGAAGACCTGGACCAATATGATGGTGAGAATTTTCCCTAGTAGGGGAGTTGTCTACCCACTGTTTAGAAGTTGTGCATGGGTACTCCCTGGGTCATTCTATGGGACTGGTCCCCACTGTGCTCACCAGTGGAGCTCACCTTTGGGAAGGTGAAAAAAGCGCCTGGCAGAGCTGAGCTTAAAGGCACCTGCCTGGGCTTTGACCATCTTGAATTCCACCCTTAGTGTGTATTGTCAATGGTTTTCACTTGCACAATCGAACAAGTGAAAAAAAACTTAAAAGTTCACTACATTTATCAGTTTATAATCTTATTAGTTCTTACAATTTCACTCATCAAAGGTTAATTTCTTACTTATCATGTTGGAAGTCTTATAGTGAAGATCTTCTTTGACTCTTCTCCCTCTCAATGAAAGAAGAAATGAGTGAAAAGAAAAGTCCCTGTTTGTGACTCAGAGATGAAAAGTAGCAGTAACAAGGAGGAAGCGAAAACACATGGGTCCCCCTCACATAGCCACTCTCTACCATTTCCACATTTCAGACTGTTATTTCTCTCCCTAGGAGTCAAATCACCTAAATGAAGCCTGTGATGTCTTCAGCATGCAGCTCCCATGTGGTCCCTCAGGCAGTCCATGGATGACACTTCCTTCTCACACTTGCTAGTCTTGAGATTCCTAAACCCGACATGTATGAATATACTTTTTTCCAATAAAAAGATAACATTCTGCATCATTAACTTTTGATTCCTGAGGCCTCTTAGCTCTGTCACATTTAGAGACTGAGTGGGATACCTGTACTTCAAGTTCCAAAATTTAAGGAAGTGACCTTATTGTATCCCCATGGTGAATCACAGTAAGTGACACATTTTTTAAAAAATTCTATATAGAAACAAGGTGATGGTATCCTTGTCAGTCACTGTATGTGCCACTAACCTTAATGCCATCTAGAGCCTTTTCCTAGTGGAGCTTCGAACTAGCACCCTAGGAAATGTCAGAGAAGATACATGATAAACCACAGCAAATGCTTTATCTGTGGTACCCCCAGTTCCACCAGTCCACAGTAGCACATCCTTGCCTTTGGTTCAAGTATCCTGCTAATTATAGAGATTCTTTCAAGATGCAGTGTCCCTAAGTGTAATGGATGAAGCATCTACTGCTTATGCAGGGAGACTTTACTTAATGTCATCTGTGGAGAGACACACCAGGGAAGCAGCTATAATGGTTGGAGAATGATGACTTCAAGGTACAAACCCTAATGTCCACACACCCTTATAGCCAGTAGTTAAGGAGAATTTCAGGGAGGAATCCTCCAGAAGCAGAAATCAGCATGAAGAAAGAAAAAAGATTTTCATAGGCCTATGGATGAGGGGCTGGTTTCCAGTTCCACATCTGCAACACACCCATTGTCAACCAAATCTGTCTTTGTATTCTCCAAAATTAAATCCCCAGTGTCTACACAAATAGAATGTAATTATAATAACCTCAACCCTGATTTCAAGATAATGGTTGAGGAGAGAAAGGTAAAGACACTTTTGTGAGTCTGCAGACAAATTCACTGAGAGAGGTTCTCAGGCAAGGATGTGTTTGACCCTTGTAGAAAAGGAAGAGAAACTCTGAGGATGAGAAACTGGCAACTGGTACTGTGAGAACAAGGCTCGTGCATAATTACCAAAGCCGCTCCACCTTGATGCTGGAGAGCATATCCATTTCCTTTTTTACACAGATCACAGCTTTCCTTGCTATTAGTTAAGAGATTTGGGCCATCACTTGATGCATCCATCAAACAGAGCCCCGAAAAAGGCACAGCTTCAGAGCAGAAGTTTGAGATCTGGACTTGTTAGAAACATGAGCACATATGTTTCACCCATCTCTCCCATTGGAATGTCCTCATGTACCCTGCATTTGCTGCAGCTGAGTTCTGAGAAGACATGACTGCTCTGTGGTCACAGCTGCTAAGCGGAGGAGACTTCTGTTCAGAATTGAACACATTAGGAGAACATATCAATTAAAAATGATTGATACTCTCCATTTTGATACAATGAGGGCTTGGGAAATAATTTTATAATTTTGGAATATATTAAGCAGATTTTTCTTTGGGGAAGGGTACATAACAGCTTTAAAAAAAAAGAATGGACCAAAATTGAAAAATCTAAAAGACAGGGATAATTTTCTTGATATATACCACCTACCAAAGCTAAATCAAGATCAAATAAACAATTTAAATAGACAGATAATGCCTAGTGAAATGGAACCACTAATTAAAAGTCTTATAATCCCCACCAAAAAAAAAGCCTAGGGCCAAATGGCTTCAGTGCAGAATTCTACCAGAATTTAGAAAAAGAATTAAAGCTAACATGCTTCAAATTATTCCACAAAATAGGAACAGAAGATACACTGCTGAATTCTTTTCACATGGCCACAGTTACCCTAATGTTCCCAACACACAGAGACCCAATAAAGAAAGAATATTACAGACCAATTTCCATTATGAGCATAGATGCAAAAGATCTCAATAAAACATGTGCAAACCAAATACAAGAACACACACACACAAAAAAAAAATCCACCATGATCAAGTAAGCTTCATTCCAGAGATGCAGAGATGGTTCAACGTATGTACATGAATAAATGTAATTCACCATATTCACAAACTGAAAAGCAAAACTATGTTGTCATTTTATTATATGCAGAAAAGGCCTTGGATAAAATCCAACACTCCTTGCTAAAAAGTCCTGGAGAGACTGGGGATACCAGGGACAAACATTCCTCAACATAACAAAAGTGACTTTTTTATCAGCTAACATCAACCAAAATAGAGAGAAACTCAAAGCAATTCCACTAAAGTCAGGAACAAGACATGGTTGTCCACTGTCTCCATGCCTATTCAATATAGTACTTGAAGTCTTAGCCAGAGCATTAGACAACTGAAGGGGATCAAGAGGATACAAATAGAAAAGGAAGAAGTCAAATTATCATTATTTGCAGGTGATGTGATTGTATACATAAATGAACCTAAAAATTCCACCAGAAAACTCCTAAAGCTGATAAACACTTTCAGCAAAGTAGCAGAATAAAAAACTAATACACAAAAATCAATAACCTTCCTATATACCAATGACAAATAGACTGAGAAAAATTCAGGGAAACAATACATTTCACAATAGCTTTAAAAAAATCTTGGGGTAACTGTAACCAAGCAAGTGAAAAACTTGTATGATAAAAACTTTGAGACTTTGAAGGAAGAAATTGAAGATATCAGAAGATGGAAATATCTCCCATTGCTCATTAATCAGTAGGATTGATACTGGAAAAACACACATCCCTCCAAAAGCAGTCAACAGATTCAATGCAATCCCCATCGAAATTCCAACATAATTCTTCACAGAAATTGAAACTACAATTTTAACCTTCATATGGAAACACACACACACACACACACACACACACACACACAAATCAGTATTAGCTGAAACAAATCTGAATACTGAGAGATCTGCTGGAGGTATCACCTTCCCTGACTTCAAATCAGACTACAGAACTAAAATATTAAAACAGCATGGTATTAGCATAAAAATGGACACATTGGTCAATAGAATAAAACTGAAAGCCCAGACATAAGCCCACACACCTATGGATACCTAATTTTTGGTAAAGAAACCAGAAACATACATAAAAAGACAGCATCTTCAATAAATAGTGATGGTCAAACTGGATGCCTGAATATGGAAGAATGCAAATAGATCCATACTTATCACCCTGCACAGAACTCAATTCCAAATGGATCAAGGATCTCAATTGAGAAAGTGGGGAATAGTCTTGAATTCATTGACACAGGAAAATATTTTCTGAACAGGACAATGATAACACAGGCACTAAGACTAATAATTATTAAATGGGACCTCAAGAAGCTGAAAAATTTCTGTGTGGCAAAGGACACCATCATTTGGACAAAGCAGCAGCCTAAAGAATGGGAAAAGTGTTTTACCAATTACGCACTAACAGAGAGCTAATACCTAAAATACACAAAGAACTCAAAAACCAAACATCAAGAAAGTAAATAGACTACTTTGAAAATGGGTACAGGCTGGGCGTTGGTGGCACACGCCTTTAATCCCAGCACTCAGGAGGCAGAGGCAGGCGGATCTCTGTGAGTTTGAGGCCAGCCTGGTCTCCAGAGTGATTTGCAATACCAGGCATGAGCTTCCACCCAGTGATCGGGCCTTACACCCAAGTAAAGAGCTGTTGGTTATCTCCGAGATAAGTGTCACTATTGCACATTGGCAATATCTTGGCAGGCTGGTCATGGGCTTTACAGCTGGCTAGGATATTAATTGATTTTTGTTTCCTCTCTTGGTAACTAGAATAACACTCTCGATATTAGGAGGGCTAGTCCTCAGGAAGGAAGATTCCAGGTTGGTTGGTTGGTTAGTTAGTTAGTTAGTTAGTTAGTTAGTTACTTAGCTAGCTTCTAGTTAGTTAGCTCGATTCCTTCAAGTCGTGTCTGAGGGGTTTGGTATCTTCAGCAATTGGGTCTTACCTTCAAGCCGTGGGAGGAAAGCAATAGCTTTGTTGTTGGAGTTTCAAGGTTTCCCCTGACCACTTGAAAGGATGTTTCCCATACTGGGAATTGGGATTTTGCTAAGTAGTTTATGGCTTTGGTAGAGCATCATTACCCCACGTGGTATAATCTCATTTAAACTATATGCTATATATGTGTTTTCAAGTAAATGTAAAATAATAGTTTTATCATGGCATTTCTTTTGGTTTTTGGAGACAGGGTTTCTCTGTGTAGCTTTGGAGGCTGTCCTGGAACTAGCTCTTGTAGACCAGGCTGGTCTCAAACTCACAGAGATCCGCCTGCCTCTGCCTCCTGAGTACTGGGATTAAAGGCATGCGCCACCACTGTCCGGCTCTGAACCATCTCTTATGACCAACAAATACATTTTTAGGAGGTGTGGCCTTGTGGGAGGAGGTGCATCCCTAGGAGTGGGCTTTGACTTTTCACAAGCCCACAGCAGACTCAGGCTTGTTAACTCCTCCCTCTCCCTCTCCCTCTCCCTCTCTCCCTCTCCCTCTCCCTCTCCCTCTCCCTCTCCTCTCCCTCTCCCTCTCCTCTCCCTCTCCCTCTCCCTCTCCCTCCCCTCTCCCTCTCCTCTCTCCGCCTCTCCCTCCTCTCCCTCTCCCCTCTCTCCCCTCTCCCTCTCCCCCTCTCCCCTCTCTCCCCCTCTCTCCCCCTCTCCCCCTCTCCCCCTCCCCCTCTCCCCTTCTCCCCCTCCCTCTCTCCCTCTCTGCAGATCAGAATGTAAAGCTCTCAGCTACCTCTCCAGCACCATGTCTGCAATGATGATAATGGACTAAGCTTCTGAAACTATTAGCAAGGCCCCAATCAAATGCTTTCCTTTGTAACAGTTGTCTTGGCTGTGGTGTCTCTTCACAGCAATAGAACACTAAGACACCAACTTTTAGCTTTTTAAATACATTTCTGCACTGATTTCCCTAGTGGCTGCACTCGTTTACAATCTCACCACCAGTGAACGAAGGTTCCTCCTTTCCTTGAATCCTCATCAGCATTTGTTGTAAGTTGTTTTCATAATCTTAGGTAAAATGAAGCTCAAAGTAGTTTCAATTTGTATTTCTCCAATTGGTAATGATGTTGAACACTTTTGAGATGTTCCTTAGCCATTTTTAATTTCTCTTAAAGAACTTTCTATTCAGATCCATAGCTGGTTTTCAACTGGGTTGTTTGTCTTCTTAGTTTTACTTTTATTCTCATTTTATTCTATTTTTTAGTTCTTTGTATATTCTGGGTTTGGGGAAAGGGTGCTAAATCCTTCCACTTTGGTCAGCATCATATTGAAAGAGAAATGGCTTACTATCAGGATGAGGAATTGCCAGGCCTAGTTCTACTTTGGACCCCCAGAGTAAACTGCAAGGTTCTTCTCCCCAGGCTCCAGTTTTTTCATCTGCAAGATGAGGAAGATTGGATTCTAGCAGAGTAGAGATCCTACTGCAGATTCAATAAGGAACTATGACTCAGCTAAGGAACAGCTGGTGGCCTGTGCATGACCCTTATCACTCAGGATTCCTGGAGACTGAACTGCATGAGTGGCTAGAGCACAATGTCCTGTGCTCAGAGCTGAGAACAAGGAAAACCTAAGAAATTGCCAAAAAGGTTGTTCAAACATTGTCCTGCACAGGGAGCTGAACATGTGATATCAGGTTCCATGACAGCCATATCCTCTAAGCAACACTCAGAAGGAACACAATAACTCTTGTATATGTTTACCTAGATAGGCAAACACCATCCATTTTAATCAGGTTACATGTTTATATTATTTAAGAACTTTTCCTTTACCCATTAGAAATCATTACCTATGATTTGGTTACCACATCTTCTGTAACTCAGAATGCTGATTCTATGCATGTCATTTAGCTATGAAATTTTTTTCTTTAACTTCCGAGGATTTTGAACTGATAACACCGGCACAATCACCTGCTACTTGTGGTCTACAAGTTCCTGGAGGTTTCATTTTAAAAAAGTTTCCCACTGGTACTATTTCTAAATCTTTTGCACAGTAGACTAAATCAAATATTTGGAATCCAAAAATATGAGCAAAGTTACCAGGTCAACTAGCAAGCAAGCTGTGGACAGAGCAGATACTAACATTCTCTCTAAAGAGCAGGAGAGGGTGCAGAAACAAGCAGGCACAGTCAGCATGTAAATAGTGAGTGTGTGTGTGTGTGTGTGTGTGTGTGTGTGTGTGTGTGTGTGTGTGTGTGTGTGTGTGTCCTAGGAGGCCAGAAAGAGAGCATCAGATCTCCTGAAACTGAGTTCTTGTCCTCTGGCAAGTGTTCTTAATGACTGAGCCACTTTTTCAGCTCCCAATAACAAGCAATTTTACATCAGGATAATTTCAATATGATTTGCTGAGGTCCCTACAGAGTGAACTAACCACTCTAAGTACACAGTAAGAGAACCTTAGGAGGAGATCAGAATACAATTGTATGTTTCGTTAGGCTACATGGTTGTGATAAGTCACTGTGGTTAAGGTGAATGATCTTTTTTTTTAATATGATCTTGGATTTGGTTTGCCAATATTTTATTAACCAATATTTTTTCTCCTTCCCTTCATATAGTACTTCTATAGAATTTTAGGATTTTAGGACAGAAAGAATGAAAACATGTCTCAATTCCTCCTCCCTCAAGATCTACTGCCATACTGCTCTGTGTGCGCACAGACTAACTTTAACCAGGACCCACGCTCCTGTGGTATGCTCACACAAGAGTCACGAAAGCAACGGCGTGGATGTTATATTGGAACCTTTATTGTCACCTCCCCATAACAGAACATCGTACTTCTACACAAGGCTGAAATACTCACTGTGCTCTCTGCATCAACAAATTGATCAAGTCACAAGCATTGCTAAATATTCCCAAAATGCCACTGGGAGTACAGCAGTTTAGCTCTTCACAAAAAAAAAAAAAAAAAAAAAAAAAAATTCCCACTGATAATAATGTATTCTTTCAGTAAATTTCATACAATGAAGTAGGGAAGCCAATATGTCTCCTTCCTTTACTCAGTCACTCTTGCCTCCAAAAGCAAAGCATGTTAAACATTTCGCATCCCGTAGAACATCTTTGTGACTCAGCTGACGCTCTGCTCTGTAAAGCACCTCATTCGCATCCTACTTCTCAGGCGGCTCTTCTGAGAGGGCTGCCCTTAGCGCCTCCCTTCTTGATCAATGCCACACAGAAACTAGGAATGAAAGACACGTTTCAAGATATTACAAGGCCCCCAGTGTTGCTCTTTCTGATACGGGCTGTTTCACTGTCTGTATGCATCTGCGGGCTTACATATTTAGGACCGTGAAGACTGACATTGGGATTTTGCTGACGGTTGCATTAAATCTGTGAGTTTCTCTTAGTAAGACAGGCACTTATGTAATATGCAGTCTGCTGACATGTTCATAGGATGTCTGTACATCAGGTGTCCTCTTCAATTCTTCACTTCTTTGGTGCTTTGTTGTCTCCATCGTAGAGGTACCTCGCCTTCTGTTCATTTTCTGTTCGATTCTGTAACTAAATTTTAAATTGGGTTGTTTATTGGTTTGGAATTTTTTTATGTCTTTATACGTGCTAGATACTCATCCTCTGTCAGATACGTATTGGTTTTGTTGGCAAAGATTTGTATCCCATCCTGCAGCCCGCCCGCCTCTCCACTCCACTGGCCATTTCCTTTACAATTTCAAGGCCCACATGTCAATTATCAGGCTTATTGCTTGGAGTTACTGAAATTCTACTTAGAAAGTCCTTACCTGTGCCTATAAGCATATTCACTAACTTTTTCTTTTTTATTTAAATTAGAAACAATTTTATTTTACATATCAATCCTAGTTCCTTCTCCCTCCCATCCCCCCACCAATCCCCCATCCTACCCCCATCCACTCCCCAGGGAGGGTGAGGCCTCCCATGGGGGATTATCAAAGTCTGTTACATCATTTGGGGCAGGGCCTAGCCCCCCCCTGTGAACCAGGCCCCCTGAACGTGGGTGTCAGTTGGGAGGATTGGGCAGTCTATGGGGCCTCTGGCAGTAGAACCAGTATTTATCACGAATGGACTTTGGGAGCCCATTCTCTATAGAGGGATACTCTCCCACACTTTTTCTTTAGCAGTTTCGGGGTATCAGGTCTTATGTTGGGATCCTTGATCCATTTGGAGTGGAGTTTTGTACAGGGTAAAGGGTAGGAATCCTTCTCTCTCTCTCTCTCTCTCTCTCTCTCTCTCTCTCTCTGTTCTCTCTACATGTTGAAACTGAAGTTTTCCAGGACCATTTACAGAAGATACTGCCTTCTCTCCAATGAAAAATGGTGCAGCTGTATTTCCACAGATATGTCTTAGAGCTCTGTTCTACCCATTGCTCTATGCATCTCTTTTTATGCCAGTACCATGCTGTTTTTATTATTATAACTCTGTAATATAATATGAAACTAGATATGGTGATACCTTCTGCAGTATTGTTTTTGTTCAGGGTTGTTTGGCTACTCTTGGTGTTTTGTGCTTCCATATAAATTTTAAGATTCCTTTTTCATCAATATTGGGGCTTTGTTGAATCTCTGAATTCCTTTTGTAGGACAGCCATTTTCACAAATATTAAACCTGTCAGTCATGAGCATGGGAGGGCTTTCCTTTTGGTGTCTTCCTTCTTTACTCAGCATCTGAAAGGTTTTTTGTGCAAGTCTCTTATTTCCTTAGTTAGGCTTATTATCTAGATTGTCTTTACATGGCTATTGTGAATGGGATTGTTTCCCTGGTATCTTTTTCAATATGGTTGTAATTGTCATATAAGATGGTTGTTTATTTTTGTGCTATTTTTGAATCCTTTCACTCTGCTGAAATAATGTATCAGCTCCAAACTTTTTTGGTGGAGTCTTAGGCTCTCTTGTGTCATTTGCAAATAGGGATGCATCAACTTTCTCAATCTGTATCCCCTTTTTCCTGCTCTTGTATTGCTGTAGCTAAGTCTTCAAGCATTGTATTAGCTAAGAGTGGAGACAGCGGACACTCTTGTTCCTGATCTCATTGTAAATGCTTTGGGTTTTTTTACATTTAGAATGATGCTGGCCATAGGTTTACCGTTAATAGCACTTATTATGTTGAGGTTCATGTCTATATTCCTAGACTCTCTATAACTTTTTCATTAAGGATGCTGGATTTTATCAAAAGCCTTTCCTGCATCTGATGAGCCAACAACGTGATTTCTGTCTTTGAGTCTACTTATATGATGGTTAGTGGTCGTTGATTTAAGTACATTGAGCCACACCTGCATCTCTGGAATGAAGCCAGTTTGGCTATGATGAATAATCTTTTTGTATATGATTTTGGATTTGGTTTGCCAATATTTTGTTAATTTTTACATCGATGCTTGTGGGGGACCAAAGTATTTCCGCTATGGAATATTTTGATATCCAGCCTTTGGTCTCACTATACATGGAGCACCGGAAAGCTCTGGCCCACTATTGTATTGTTAATGCCAGTAGGGCTACTATTGTTTACTATGGCCTCAGGGTAATATGCCTCCTAATTTGCATCTCTATGCACCTAAGCATCTGAATAGACCCTCACCTGGGCAGGGAGATCAGAGGTGTGTGAGTAACTTGTGAGGATGGAAGGTTAGGAGTTAGGGGCGGAGCGGCCAGAGCAGAGAGGGAACAAAGAGAGAAATGATTCCTTCCTGGTGTTGGCAGGATGGTTAAGAAACACCAGAAAGATGGCTAATAAAGAAACGACTCTAGTTCTACAACATGGAACTGAGAGCTCTCTGAAGATGACAAGATGCCTGTGTTTGATCTTTATCGCTGTTGGGTTGATGGGAGCTTCCAGGTCCATACCCCCACACACACTTAGGCCGAACCTCATGGCTGTCGTGGGTTAAAGCTGAGACAAGCCGGGTCAAGACAGATGCTCATCAGAGAGATAAATCTGTAATTTTCTTATCGTGTGTGTGAGTGTGAGTGTGTGTGTGTGTGTGTGAGTGTGAGTGTGTGTGTGTGTGTGTGTGTATTCATCAGGGCAATACTGACTTCATAAAAAGAATTTGGAAGCCTTCCCTGAATAATAATTTAAGTGATGCTAATGGTAGCTCTTCTGTGAAGTTCTTGTATGTGGAGAGCTGCGATGCACCTCGCCTTAAAGATGGTGCCTGTTTCTGCCTTCCACCATCCCGAGGGTGAGCGCTCTCTGGAATAAACAACTCCTTATTTGGCTTGGTCTAAGATTCAAACTTGCATCAACAAATGCGAGCCTATCCGCCTTAGCCATGTGGCGTTCTGGGGTTGGCTGGCAAGAGTGCTTTTAAGCTGTGGGCTGGCTTTCCCTGGGGTCAGAAGATTGTTCAAGGTTCCTGAGTAAACTGCTTAAGGAAGAGTCTCAGCGTTGCGTCTTCCTTGCTGGTCGAGGCGGTCTCGACACTTGTAAAACTGAAGCAAATTCATATGGTCTTCGGTTTTGTTGCTGTTGTTGTTTTAAGTTGGGAGACTTTTTGTCACCACTTTTTATTGCTGTTTTTGGAGTCAGTGTAAATTGTTGATTCATCTTGGATTAGTTTTGGTATATTGAATGCATCAAGAAATTTTTCTGTTTCTTTCAGATTTTCCACGTTAGCAGAATAAAGCCTTCTGAAATATGGTCTTCTGAGTCTCACCAGTATCTGTTATAATGTCCCTTTTTGTTTCTACTTTTATTAATTTAGAATTCTCCCTGTAACTATTGGTTAATATGGATAAAGGCTGCCAAGCTTGTTTATCTTTTCAAAGAATCATTTCTCATTACAGATTTCTCGTATTTTTGTTCCTGTTTCTATTCCTTGTAAGATAATTTCTAACTCTTTAAGGCATGTGCTCATATCTATGAAACTTATAACTTTGCCTTATCCCAAAGTGTCTTGCTTTTTCAGTAGTTAGGGGAAATTTTCATTTCCCTGGGATTTCTTCAAAGACTCAATGCCCATTGAGAAGTGAAATTGTTAATCTTCATGTGGTTGTATATTCTGTTGATAGTGTTTCTAACTTTATCATGGTCTGATGAGATATAAGAAAGTCTTTATTCTTTTGAGTTTGTTAAAATGTGGTTTTGGAGTTTTAGATCTGTTTTAGAGAAAGTCCCCTGGCTTCCAGTAGTGAGTACTAACTTCAGTTGCATAGATTATGCATATTTGATCTGCAGTTGCTTACACCAGAATTTTGTTGATTTCCTTTTTAGATGACCTTAATACTGATAATACAGAAAAGAGTGAGGCTATTAAATTTATATGAAGCTTTCTGTTCTTTTATGGACAGTACTAAAATTATAGTAAAAGGAAAAACTAAAAACTCATAATTTGCTTCAAAATGACAAAGGATTTGAGAGGCCTATTTCTGGAGTCTATACTATTAGAATCTTCGAAGTACGTGTTGGGAGGGCACTGAGTCAATTCTGAGCTCCATGGCCATTTCTGCTCTTCCAACTGTTATTCTATGCAACTCAAGGGCTTGAATACTTCAAGGGTCAGCTCTTAGCATCAGAGATGCCTTCACATTGTAACCTTGGCTTCTTTGAGTACTGGATCCATTTCGTGTTCCAGTGACTTTTCAGCCTGTGGATCTGGCAGGTTCCCATTCCCTGTAGAATACTTCCACCTAAAGACAGCAAATGTGCAAGCCCTGGGGTGACACCTGAGTGTGTCAAAGTGGGAAAGTAAACAGATAAATGACTCTCCACTGAGGTTGGAGGTGGAAGAGACAGCCCACTGAGGCATTCAGATCTTTCTCAGCAGTATACATCCTGCCTGAGGGAAGAGGCTGGGAAAACCTGGTGAACTACTGGGACAAACTAGGCTCAGAGAGCTCAGATTGATCTGCAACAAAGCCTAGGTAGACCAGAGGGAGAGGTAATGGCAGAGCAATCTGCCAACTACAAACTCCCAGTCTCCAAAGTAGCTCACAGCTGATGGGGCTTCCTCCTTGCTAGAGCTTGGGAGCACTGACCATTATGCTCCCCACTGGTCATGTTTTTTTTTACTTGTAAGTTTTTAAATGACAAAGTTTTAATAAGTGTTTTTAATAGAAAAGTATTTTAATTTTTTGAGATTATAATATAGTATTATTCCTTATACCCATGAATAAGTGTAGTCCTCACCAGTATCAAAGTGATTTCTCTTTGCAACAGAGACCATTACAGAAGATATCTGAACAAAGCAGAGTAGTGGAGCCCAGTTCCAGTCTGTCCATCTGTTACATGACTCCTAACAATCACATCAGTTTTTTATTATATGCATTTTTTCCTTTTGTAATTTAAATTAGAAACAAGCTTGTTTTACATGTCAATCCCAGTTCCCTCTCCCTCCCCTACTCTCCTGCCCCCTACCGGCCCCCATCCCATCCCCTTTCTGCTCCCCAAGGAGGGTGAGGCCTTCCTTGGGGGATTCTCAAAAACTGTCATCATTTGGAGCAGGGCCTAGACCCTCCCCTGTGTGTCTAGGCTGAGAGAGTATTCCTGTATGTGGAGTGGGCTCCCAAAGTCCATTTGTGTACTAGGGATAAATACTGATCCACTACCAGAAGCTCCATAGATTGCCCAGACCTCCTCACTGACACCCACATTCAGGGGTTCTGGAACAGTCCCATGCTGGTTTCCCAGCTATCAGTCTGGGGACCATGAGCTCCCCCTTGTTCAGGTCAGCTGTTTCTGTGGGTTTCTCCAGCCTGGTTTTGACCCCTTTGCTCATCACTCCTCTTTCTCTGCAACTGATTCCAGAGTGGAGCTTACCGTTTAGCTGTGGGTGTGAGATCAGTTATTTAAAGCATTTTTTCTTCTGCCTTGGGAGGATAATTTGTCAATACTCATGAAAATTATGAGGACACCATTTCTGTCCTTTACTTTGAATTTGCTCTAAGGTTTTTCCTCCTCCATGGTGCACTGCATCAAGATGTTTTTCCTCTCACGCCACGCTGATTCTGAAGGCATCCGGAAAGGTGTTTTCACCTTCATCATGGCAATGCATAGACACAGCAGTCTATGATGCCATTGAGTTCTCTTCTGATGTGGAGTCAGGATCTCTTGGTAGTTTTTAATTGGAATCATTGTGATTTTCTTTCTGAACAAATTGAGCTCTTTGGCTTTATCTTCATCTTGTGCACAGAGCACAACACAAACTCTATCTTTTACCCATGATGAAAATCCATTTTCGAACTCATTCTTCTACAAGCCAGATCTCCTTGGAAGAGTTCCTTCTGGCATCGTCTCAAGGGAAGGGCATAGAACAGTAGAGATGTAAGCAAGAAAGGGAAATAATTTGCCTTCTTGGTAATTTCAGATCTTTTGGCTGGCATCTCTACTGAGGAGTCAGTTATCCTCAGGCTTGGGACAAAGAGATCAGATTAGGAGGAGCTCAGAGCTCCTAGGTAAAAGCCAGCACCCTTGTGTTCTGTTGGGTGACTGAGTACCTTTATCTCCTTCTTCTCATGAAAGCATGAGTGGACTTCACTTTAACCCCTTCCACAAAGCATTCTTCTAGGTAAACTAGCATTTGGGGATATAAAGGCTGAAAATGCTTTTTCATGCACCTTCTCTTAGATCCCCTGCCCAGCTGGTGTGAGGACATGCATGTCTCAGCAGAGATAGCTAATTCTTCTGTGCTTTTCCCACACCACTGTCTGCCTGGGAAACTAAAGGCCAGTCATAGGAACCACTCGGGGTCTTCCCACAGCTGCAGGGAACTGCACTTTTACAGGAGGTACACAGGCTCCCTTGGCATCCAGTCTCAATACATGCATGGCATTCTTATATCAACACATCCACTAGTGATGACAGACATAACCAGTGACCGCCTGAAGTTGTTCTTCATAGAGAAAAGACTTCCCTCATTGAGTGGGTTCTGTGGTTTTAGATGATTCCATGAAAATAAAGAAATAAGGAGACCAGGGTCATTTCTCCTTGTTCCAATAGTCATTCCTGTCTGCAGCTGAACACAGTAAATCTCTCCATACTTGAAAGCCATCTGCAGCTCCTTCCTCTTGACGCAGCCCCAGTGCTCACTCCACCGAGTACATGGACCACAGCACACTCTTGACCTCATCTCTGCTGCTCTCCATCCTGCAGATGACACAGATACAGCACTCATGGACGCTCATCAAAGCCAATACTGACAGGAAACACTAGGGAATTTTCACACAGCTCAGTAGCAAGGTTAGGCATTTCAGGATTACTTTTGTGCAGCTGTATCTCAGTTATTACTGAAATTTTCTTTGGAATCCTTGAATTTGCCTGCTTTCCTGTGTCTTTTTTATCTTTATGGATAGGCCCTTTGAGAGGAAACATGCGCGTCCATCTCATTTGGAAAGAAACAGAAGGGCACATCACATTTGCGGTACAGCATGTAACTAAGGGCGCTGTGGACAAGGCCCCACACTTGAACTACTAAATCTTGGAAGGCTCTGGTTACTCTTGTGATCTCTGCCTTGAATTTCTTCTGGAAACATCATGTGATGATCTTGAAGTGATGATAAAGATTTTCTGGGACTTGTAGGGAGGGTAAGACAAAGATGCCGACATCTTGTGTCTATAGTCTCTAGGAATATTGACAATATCTCCTACTGAGAAGAAGGCAGAAGCCAGCAGCCCAGATAAGTAGGAACCGGTGAGGGCTTTTTTGTGACTCCAGCCACGTCTATGCACCCAGCAGAGAACATATAAAGCAGAGGTTGGCTGAGCTCTCAGTGAAGGCCCCTCCTGGTGAGATGAAGTCCATCTTCTTCAGCCTTTCTCTGCTCCTCCTTCTGGGGAAGCAAGCAGCTGGAATAGGAACCTATGGTGAGTGCAGGGCGTCACCTGGCAGGAAGGCACTCAGGGAGAATGCCCATAAGGTGCTCTGGCTGTGAGAAGAACCCTCCACGGGGGATCTTGGTGGACTTTGACTCTTCTCCACCCAAACCCACATGCCTTGTGGATACCTTGGTGGGTTGATGGGGGAAATTCTAGGATAAGACTAGAAAGGGCGCTATACAGAGAGTGTAACTCAAACATTTTGTTATCAATTACCAGGTGGGCCAAAAGGACACTTTCTAGTAAGAACACCCCCAGTTGTATTTATCCAAAAAGGCCATTTCCACTATGGGCCCAGCGAAGAACAGGAAGCTGCATCTGAAGAAAGCGTTTTTTACCCAAACGAAGCAACATGCATATGGCCAAGATGCTGATGCTGAAGCGAGGGAGACTCAGAGTTCACAGGAGCAGACAGATTTAAATGAAGACATAGATTGTGATGAAGAAGATGAGATTAGCCAACAAAAATCCCAACTTCAATCCCAGTCACAAATCAAATCCCAAGCCCAGCTAAGATCCCAGGAAGCCCAACTAAAGTCCCAAACAGGCCAGCGAAAGACCCTAGGCCAGGTGATAGCACAAGTCAAGCTGAAATCCCACAGTGCCCCTCTGAAACCATACCAGGCACCACTAACTCTCCAAAAAGTCTCTGCTCAGCAAATCAAGGGCAAAGAATATGCCCTGGACGAAGACCTGGCCCGAGTGCGTCAACAAGATAAAAAGGTTCACAAGCTCAAAAGAAACCTTGGCTGGGCCAGGAAAACAGCAGAGAACTTGCCACATCTTAGACAGCATTCCCAAGGCTATGATGGGTATGTTATGCAGTTTCAAGAGCAACTACAGGGTGGAATTCATCACACAAAATCTTTGCACCAAGCTCAAGGGATGTGCTACTGTCCAAAAGGAGGGTTATTCCTACACCAAGAAGTCTTCGCAGAATAACACATTCATTAATCAGGCAAAGACCAGGACACATTTAGAGGTAAGTGTCTTACCAAACAGGAGAGACATCTCCCCCAGTGTTTATAGGGGGTACACGATGGACTCCCTGGGTGCATTACGGGCTTGGTAGTGAAGCCTACAGCAATGCATGTGCAGAATTGCAAAGTTTATGGTGTTGAGCTCCATTCCCTGGTGAAGCAAGCTCCTGGTAGAGGCAGAACAAGCTCCCTGGGCTGTCAGTTTGTCTCAAATTCCTCTCCTTAATGCATCTTTTCCATACATTTATTTTGCACATGTGTAGCATTTAATGCTTTGAACATTTACCACTTATACAATCATGTGAATTTAAGTTGTATTTTTGTAACTCCTTTTGCTTTGGATTCATAAGACTCAATTTCTTGCTACGTTATTAGAAAGCATTAATGGTTTTGTTTCACATACCAATTAATGGTCTTCAATCCCATTTAGGGTTCGCTTATCCTTTAGAGACCACAAATCCATGTGGTTTTTTTTTTTTTCATCTTTGTGAATAAGGAGGTAAATGAGTCCCAAGGACCATCCTTGTTTGTGATGCAGGAAGTGTGAAAAGGGTGCACTGGGGTGGTGTGGAATCAGTCCCAGGAAATGTTTGTTCTATCAGGAGAGACATCTGCAGCTTTGGGAGGAAAATGGTGTAACCTGCATGTTTGCCTCAAGGGGCTCTTTGTGTGAAGAGCAGGAAAGCAATAGAATCTGGTCCCAGTGACCCATAGTGGCTAATACCCCAAGGCCATAATTGGGTCCAAACAGACAAGAGACCTGGTCACTCTGGCTTCCTGACTGCTGATCTTAACTAATGTGCATCACCATCTATGTCCTCTCTCCATAGGAGTCACATGACCTGTGTGAATTGTGATGTCTTCAAGATACAGACTCCCCTGTAGTCCTGGGTCCTCTTGCACAGATGCCATGACCCACTCACACTTTTGCTCCTGGGGCTTCTAAACTTGGAGCATCCTTACATCAATTCTGTCTAGTAAAGAGATACTTCCTGACGTCATTTGTATTTTTTAAAATAATACATTTTCAGTTGAAATAGAATTTTATTATTTCCCCTCCCCTTTTCTCTCTAGCCCCTCCCTGGCATCCTCCTTCCAACTTCTCTCCTGTCTCCCAAACTGTCAAGTTGATACCATATTTATGTTTGACTATTGTTTTTGAGTACGTATATATGTATATGCATTCATAAATATATAATACAGCTTACTATGTTTGTTGTTTGTATGAATGTGGTTGCAGAGCTGACCACTCTGATTTGTACAACGAATTAGGGGGTTTATTCCTGTGACAGGCTAATTCCTCTCCAATGAGTCATCAGTTTCATTAGTTCCTTTTTAGGGATGGGTCTCTGTGAAATCCCCCCTTTTATATTATGTTAACTGATAATGCCATTACTTTGTCTTGTTTATGAAGCAATTTCTAGTGCATACTGTTTCACTGCAGCCTTCTTCATACAATCTTTTTTGCCTTCTCTTCTCCAATGTTCCCTGAGATTAAATTCAGAAATTGTGATGTAGATATATATCTATTGGGGTTGGGGTCCCCAAGACCCACCGATCTCTGCATTGTTTCCAATTGTGGTAGTTTCTATGATGGTCTCCATTTGTTGAGAGAGGCTTTTGTTTGATGAAGAGAGGTAGCTCTACGCCTCAGTGGGTGTAAGGACAAGATTGAGAGGAATTACACTAGTCTAGCAAAGTGGGGACAATTGATTCTTTTCTAAGTTCCATGACCTCATTTGCCCAGGGAAGTTGTGTAAGTTCTCCAAACCAGACATGATTTCCCTCCTGTTGAGTGATGCTAAGTCCAGTTAGACACATGTTGGCTAGAACCAACATGTGAGCAGCACTTGCTGCACCTTTAACAGATGCCTTGCCATGTTGGTTACGGCTGTGGTTTTTAGGTGTTGCACTTGGTAGCAACTGTTCAGTTTCTTCCCTCCCTTGGCAGCCCACAGGTATTTCCTGGTACCATGGAGGCGAAGACCAATGGAAAGAGGCTTTCAGGTCAAATCCAGCTCAGATCATCTGAGTCTTGCATTCTAGGTGTGCAATGGCTTGCTCCACTCTCAACCCTTTAAAGGTAGCCAAGGTAACAACAATAGTTTATATTGTTTTGAAAGTTTCTTGGATTACCCTGACCAACCACTATTAATAAGTGTTTCATGTAGACTCTGAAGACCCCCTATGGAAGGCCTCACCCTCCCTGGGGAGCAGAAAGGATATGGGATAGGTAGGGTGTTAGTTGGGGTGAGCAGGGGAGATGGAGAGGGAGAAGGAACTGGGATTGACATGTAAAACAATCTTGTTTCTACTTCAAATTAAGAAATGGAGAAAAAAAAGAGAAGTGTTTCATGTTTGGTACTGGGATTTTTTGTTGTTATATGGTTTTTATGGGAAGCATGGTCAACCCAAAGTGGCTTCACTTCCTTTAAGCTACGTGTGTGTGTGTGTGTGTGTGTGTGTGTGTGTGTGTGTGTGTGTGTGTGTGCGTGTGTATTACATTGTATAGTTTTATGTAAATGTAAAATAAATTGATTCCTTGAGGCATTATCAAACAACCTTGGTGTTATCTGTCCCTCTTCCCAGTCTCTATTGACCTCTCTCCCCACCCTCCCTCTCCTTTGGAATCCCCTCCCCATTTTCCTATTTCATACTTCATACCATTTATCTCCAACCACCACTCACCCTCCACCTATGATCCATTTATACTTTCTTGGTTTCTGCAGTTACTCCATGCTGTCAATTTACACCTGAGGATTTGGAGTTGGGAATATGGAAGAGAGAGAAAACACAAGGTTTGCCTTTCTGGGTCTTGACCACCTCCAGCAGTATAATCTTTTCCAGGTGTATCCCCTTAGCTTCAAATTTCGCGGTTTTACTTTCCTTTCCAGTGAGCTAGTTTCCCATTGTGTAGAAGCAACACCCTTTCATTAGCCATTCTTCATTTGAAGGATATTTAGGATTTTTCCATTTCTCAGCTATTGTGAACAGGGCAGCTATGAACATGGATGAGCAAATAACTGTGGAGTAGGATGCTCCTACTGAGTCCTTTGGGTATATGCTCAGGAGTGATGTAGCCGGGTCATTTGGTAGATTTGTTTTTAGCTTTTGAGGATTCTCCACACTGACTTCCTGAGTGATAGCACCAATATGTATTCCCACCAACTGTGAATAAAAGTTCCCCCCTCTCCACATATTCTCATAACTATAGCAAAAAAGAAAAAAAAACAGTGACAAAAACAAAAAAGGCAAAAAATATACCAGAGAAAAGAAAAATCAGAATTTCTACACGAGAAAGCATAAAATTTGGTACACGTCCATCACCATGCACAAAAACAAGATTGAAGTGGATCCACGGACCTTCTTGAGGCGGCACTTTTCATTGAGGACTGTGACATTTAAGGGTTGAGAGTGGCTTACAAATTGCCCATGTTCTGATAAATAACCCCCCAACTGATATTCATTCAAACAAACATAATTAAACTCAATGGGTTAAGAAAGAAGGAAGAAAGGAAGGATGGAAGGAAGGAAGGGAAGAAGGAAGTCATCAAAGCAGAAGCGAGATTGTTGGGAAGAAGAAAGCTTTTATTTGGGGAGGAATTCAGAAGTCTTAATGAGGTGGAAATGCTCAAAACTCAGCCCATACCCATATAAAGTAGCTAAAGAAAAGAAACTGGGTGATAGAGTTCTTCATGTGCCCCGTGCCCACCTGAGGCCGGCCATCTGACCCTTTTCCTAATGGAGGTTTCAGAAACCAATATCTTAGAAATGTCAGAGAAGATGTATTTCAAAAAAGCTGTGGCAAATGTTTCAATTGTTGTGACAAATTGTGCTGGTTTAATAAAATGGTAATTGTACGTTCTCCTCCTATATCCATGACTTTATTCGTATTCAGTAGTTGTCTATGTTTCCAACCATGGTCTCCCTCTTGTTATGTGGGCCTTAAATTCAATTAGAGAGATGTTGGTTACTGCCAAGGTATGTATGGTACCTCCACTGTACCCCTAGGGTTATGAGTCGTGCTGTTTGTAGCTACACCCATGAAGTCTTACCAACATCACTGCCTAGTGAGCTGAACATGGATGATACCAATAGACACACCAAGGTATATGGCAAAAGGCTACGAGGCCTCCATCCTACACAAAGAACCACAGGCAAATAGGGAATACTGAAAGCAAGAGAAATAGTCTTCTCCAAGAAAGAGCATACCGACGGGGTATGTCAGCCCTGGAAACATACATATGTGTAACATTATATAGACTGAACATATATGCATATATGTATATGTCATGACAATTAATGCAAAAAATACCCCATGAATTTGAAAGAGAGCAAGGAGATGTATATTGGAGGGCTTGGAGGGAGGAAAGAAAAGAGGGAAATGTTATGGTTGTGTTTTTTCACTATGAGTGAACAAATGAACTTTAAAAGTCTATGCCAAAAGTTTTGATCTACTGATGCCTACAAGTAAGCCAGTCTACAGGAGTACATTACCCCCTCAATCCAACTATTCCCTTTTCTTTAGTTTCTTTTCAAAATTTATGTCTCATATGCTGACATATGACATCTCTTTCATTCATATATATATATATATGAATTTTATACATATAATAGAATTTTATTCTATATGTTTCATATAGAAGAGAGAATTGTGGCATATTCCTAAAATATTGCAAGTAGTGAAAGCTTTATACTGAATGATTAGATACTATTTTTCTTTAGCACTATTGTGAAAATTAGAGACTCTACCCTGACATGTATTATAAGGCAATAATATCAGATTAAGAAATATAGTTAGTTCACCAATATCTCATTGAAAATATGTTTAATCACCTAATGTACAAATAGTCAGACACATTAAAAGTCATTGGAAATACACTTCCTTATTAATAATACACTGTGGCAAAACTAACTTTATTTTCATTTAAGTATGAGTAGTGAAATGAGTCTCAACCATACCAATAAGATGAAGTGCTCTGGTTTCATTTCTGTTGCTGTGATAAACTGCTATATTTTTAAAATTAGAGATGAAGGTTTTATTTTAGCTTACAATTTTAGGCCACAGTTCATTATTCAGGGAAAATTGAGGCAGGAATTTGAAGCAGCTAGTCCCATCTCACCCACAGTCAAGACCAGAGAGAAATAAATGCCTGTATACGTGCTTTCTCTACTCTTATTCTACAGTCCAGGATCTAAACCCAGGGAATGATGCCACCCACAATGGTCTGGAACTTCCCACATTAGTTAACATAATCAAGACAGTCCCCCACAGGCATGCTCATGAGATAACTTGATCTACATACTCTCCACTAAGACTCTCAGCTTGGGTGATTCTAGGTTTATCAAGTTGACATTAAAAATTAACCATCACAAGGAGTGTGTTTTTTAAAATGTCATTTTAGGGAACAGATGCAGAGACCCATAGCCAGACATTATGCAGAGAGAGAGAGTCTAAATTGGAGGTCTCCATCAAATCCCTCCCCTCAGAGCTCAGGGAATCCCACAGCAGAGGAGGTGGAAAGATTGTAAGAGCCAGAGGGGATGAAGGAAACCAGGAGAACAAGGCCCTCTGAATCAACCGAGCAGGGTGCATCTGAGCTCACAGGAACTGAAGCAGCAAGCACAGGGCCTACAAGGGTCTGCACCAGGACCTCTGAAGGTATATTAGAGCTATTAGCTTAGTATATTTCTGGGACTCCTGAGTACAAGAACAAGCTGGTTTTTGACTCGTGTGCCTGCTCTTGGAATTCTTTTCATGCTGTTGGGCTGCTGTGTCCAATTTCTATATAATAGTTTTCTTTTCTTTTATTGAAAATAGATTCTTCTCTCATGCAATATGTCCCAACCATAGCCTTCCCTCCCTCCACTCTTCCTAGTTCTCCCCCACGTCCCCCTCCCCTACTTCCACCCTTCCCTACCTCCCCTCTCCATCAGATCCACTCCCCTTTTTTCCTTTTCAGAAAGGAGCAGGCCTCCAAAAGATGACAGCCCAACAGAACAAAACAAGATACAATAGGACAAGGGAAAAGCGCTCATGTTGAGGCTGCACAGGGAAGCTTGGTCTTTTCTAATGAAAGACAGAAAGCAAATGGGTCCGGAGGGAGGGAAGGGAGGGAGGAGTAGAGGGAAGGGAAAAATATAAAAAATAATTAACTAACTAAAAATAAAGTACAAACCATACCCTCCATTTTCAAAATATGAGACTAGTTTAGTAAAACATGCATTGTGATAGGTTATATTCTTTAGGAAACAGATATCAAGAACCTTAAAAATGTTTTCACCTTCTACCCTAGTCATTTCAGTCCTAGGAGTGATTTGTAAAGGAACAATTGGAGCTCTGAAAGTATTTTGTGCAAAAGAAAGTAAGGAGGATCAGAGTAAATGACAGCGCAACTGCTGTACGTCCCAACTGACTAATAAGAACAACCTGGTCAGGAAAAGCTGAAATATTAGATCATTTATATATATAAATTTCCTTGTGCCTCAGAAACAGCTGACCTGAACAAGGGGTTGCTCATGGACCTCAGACTGATAGCTGAGAAACCAGCATAGGACTGCTCCAGACCAGTTTGGAGGTCTGGACAATCTATGGGGCCACTGATAGTAGATCAGTATTTACCCCTAGTACACAAATGGACTTTGGGAGCCCTCTCCACATAAAGGGATACTCTCTCAGCCTAGATATCCTGGGAAGGGCCTAGTCCCTGCTCCAAGTGATGTGACAGATTTTGAAGATCCCCATGGAAGGCCCCACCCTTCCTGGGGAGCAGAAAGGGTTGGGATAAAGGGATCCATTGGGGGTAGAGGAGGAGAGGAGGGAGAGGGAACTAAGATTGACATGTAAAAGAACTTGTTTCTAATTTAAATAAAATAAAAATTCTCTGTGCCAAGTAAACAGAAGTTAGATCTCACATTGGGAATGCATGGACTCACAGAGGCGTGTGTGTAGCTTTACACTTATGAAATATGTAAAATAAAAGAACACCATTAAAGGAATCTCACTTTCTTCAGTGGTGTAGTCACTGGTAAGCTGCCCTTGTGCAGGTAAATAACCCCACCCATGCTCAGGCAAGAAACCCTAGTTAACACAGTGGGTCACACACAAAAAGAAGGCAAGAAAGTAGGAGCTGGACCCATTCAGAAGGAGGGTTTCAATGAGGAAGGGAGAGAGTGAGAGGGAGGAATGAGAAGTGAAATTGACTAGAATTAATTATATAATGTATGAAACAGTCCAACAATAAAAAAATACTCAAAACTTTTAAAATGTCATCTTGTTCTGACAGTTGGAAAGGTGTGTCTTCCACATGAACCCTTTGCTGCCTAAATGACCTACTTTCCGGCGTCTAAGGTGCTTCCTGAGAAGGCAAATTCTTTAGGAATAGAAGATAACACAGGAGAGTAAAGATGATCTTCCAGGTCCAGCTCAGCCACAGGAACATCTTCAGTAAAATCTGTCTCTGTCTCTAGGCGTGAGTCCACTGTCTGTACATGGGAAAGTGCAGACAGAAATCCTCAACTCCATTTCATATTTGTTGGCTGAAATGAGGTAGGGCTGCCCCGCTTCTGTGAAGATATGACAGGAATCGAGCTAATTTATTTATTCATGAGTGTGTGTGAAGCTCATGAGAGCAAAAGAATGACTCTCTATGTGGTCAAATATGGACACACCTGCTTCTGACAAGTCCAGAGTCATGTAACCGGGAGTCAGAGCTACTGTCTTTTTATTTTTGAAACTATAACTGTTTAGTTACAGAAAGCAGTTACTCCTAAACTGTGGCCCCAGAGGATTTGATATTCTCTGTGTATCCAGTGAAAAGAGAAAGTTTCAGACAAAACAGATGTTGCTTGGAAGTCCTCCTCAACTTCCAGTTTTGATAATCTTTCTACTCCCGCTCCTCTCCACCTTCAAAGATGGTCTCTGAGTCTTGGGATTATACTAAAACCATGTCTTCTGAACATGATAGGACCACTGCATTCATAAATCCACCAGTGCCAAGGGTGCCTGCAGAAGACCCAAACAAGATCAACCAATTAACATTCTAACACAGAGCAGGGAGGGGACTCATGGACCCCCAACACACACACACCCAACTGAGGAGCTAGGAACAATTTCTGGCTTGGGAAAGGAGAGAAATAGTTTTATTTAAAGGAATTAACCCTGGTAGGTCTATACCACACTCTAGTGGATGGTTCAATAACCATGATTATATGGAATCTGTGAGTTATTTTTAAAGTGGACATGAAATTTGGAGGGGTATTAAGGTGAGGAGTGGATTCTGGAGGATCCCCCCCCAGTGAAAAGGGAGATGAATATTATCAAAATACATAATATGAAAGAATAAATAAAATATTATACTGAAATGCAGAATTCTTTTGAGCTTTAGAACCCAGTGGAATTAGTTAATTGGAGGTCTGGAAATTTGGTGAATATGAGTCAGTTTTCTTGTAATTTCCCATTTGGAATGGACACGTGTCCAACATACATCTTTCAACTTTGTGGTAGAAATATATTACTTGTATAGATGATATTAAGTTTTTATTTTTAAGATTATAACATAATTGCATAATTTCCCCCTCCCCTTCCCTTTCTTTCCTCTCTACCCTCCCCTATACTCACTTTCAAATGCATGGCCTCTTATTTTTTAATTGTTGGTACATGCATATACGTGTGGGTATACTTTTATATTCTTAAGTATAACTGGACCAGTCTGTACAGTGTTATTTGTGTATAGGTTTTCAGGGCTGACCATTTGGTATTCGATAACTGGTTGGTGTGCTCTTTCCAGGGAAGACTGTTTATGCCACTCTCAGCTTCCCTTAGTTACCTGTGGTTCTTTGTGTATGGCTGAGGCCTCATAGGCTTTTCGCCATACACCTTAGCATGTCTAGTGTTGTCTTTCTTCAACCCATGTTTAGGTAGTCCTGCTGGTGAGAATTCATGGGTATAGCTTCTGATATTGCCAGGAGACAAAGTCTCACAGCAAACTCCCTGATTCTCTAGCTCTTAGAATCTTTCCACCCCCTCTTCAGCAATGTTCCTTGACTGTAGGAGCTGTTTTGTAGGTGTACCCATTGGAACTGGGTTCTACAACTCTACATTTTGAATGATTGTGGTTTTTTGTAATGGTCTGCATCTATTGCAAAGGGAAGTGTCCTTCGTGGGGGATGAAGTCCACATTTAATCTGTTGGTATGAAAACAAATATTTAGAATGCAGTTAGGAATTATGAAGTTTAGTAAAGTGGTGGTTGTAGGTTCTTCTCCAAGATCTATGACTTCACTAGCCCTAGGTAGTTAGCTAGGTTTCCAGTACCAGATATGGTTTCCCTCTTGGTAAGGGTTTTCTGATTCCAGTTAGAGGCCTGTTGGTTACCACTAAGGTATGTGTGCCACCACTACACCCTTAGGGTTCTATCATGCCATCCTCATCATTCTGCAGCCAAGGGTGGAATAAGATAGACTTCAAAATCTTGGAATAAAATAAATATATTTTACATATTGGAAGGTCAATATTGGAAGACAGGGTAAAAATTGTTATTTTTTAAATTAGATTCCCTGATAAATGAAATGCTGACCTCTAAAACCTAGAAAGTAAAAATTAGAAAATATTTAGAAATGAGATGGTTTGTAATCAACAAAATGAGGTCACACACTAGTACAACTCTCTGTTATCACTGATATCCATATATAATGAATTTGCTTAAATGCAAACCCTTCCTTTTCTCTCCAACTTCTATATCTACCTCCATTATACCTTCCTAACTTCATTTGTTCTTTTTTTAAACCCACTGAGTTCACTTAGTATTCGTTGGTGTAGGATGATCTACAGCAGCATGGGTAGCCAGCCTCTCAGGGGCTGTATCTTTGAAGAAAATTTATTCTTCGTCTCCCTGCAGCCATCTAAGAGTGGGCATCATGACCTCTCCTCCATCCACGCTGGAACTTTGGCTAGTTTGATCCTGTGCAGGTTTTATGCTTGCAATCGCAGCGGCTGTGTGTTCTTAGCTACTACCACTGGCTCTCATGCTCTTTCCTGTCCCATCTTCTAAGATGTTCCCTGATGTGTATGGATAGGAGGTGTGATATCACTAGCCCATTTAGAGCTGAGTGCTCTGCAGTCTCTTACTCCCTGCACACTGACCAACTGTGGGTCTCTGTACCAATAACCTGTAAAAGTAGTCTTCTCAGACCCACTGGTCTATGGGTATAAAGAGAAGAACTTTATATGGGAGGCCATTTATTACTAGGTATATTTAACAGAATAATAGTAGTAGTTTTTTCTAGGGTCCATGGCCTAGTGAGCCACATATTTGAGGCCCAATTGAAAGTACCAGGCATGAGCTTCACTTTGTGGAGTGGACTTTAAATCTAACCAGAATATGGATGGTTATTCTTATAACAATCATGTCACTATTACAACAGTGGGTACATCTTGCTAGGGCAGTTGTTGCTGTAGCTTGCAGAGTTCACTGCTGGCCACAGTGTTGGTTATTTTTCTATCCCAATAACAGACAGAGACCCTTCCAGCACCTCATTTCTCCATGTCATGACTCAGGTATGTGGAGTCTTCAGCCGAGTCTTTACCTCAAGTTCTGGATGGTAACAGAGAGTAATGGTAACAGCATCTAGTGTTTACTTGGGTAGCTGTAAGGCTCAGAGAACACTGTGGAAAATGGGGAGGAAGGACTATAAGAGCTGGAAGACGGGAGAAGGGCTAAGAAATGCCATCTTGTAGGCATGACACAGACATTACAATTATGAACAACTATGTGTGACTGCACTGACCCAGCACAAGAACTGGCCTATCAACAGCCTGGCAAGGATGTAGAAGGGACTCAGAGGGTCCTATCCTCCACCGATGAACCATTTTGTCTGCATAGATTCAAAGAAAGGGAACTCTTTGCTTTCAGTTGTATAAGCCCTGGTGATCCCAACAGGCTCCAATAGGTAATCTCAATCCCATAGTCACACAGATGCCCCTGTAAACTAAATGGGTCACACAATAAAACCAAAGATCACAAATCTGGGAAAGAGACAGGTAGGGAAAAGTGTTGATAGACTTGAAAAGGAGAAAAGAGAAGGTGTGGGAAGAATGTAGCCGGAATACATCCTATACATGTGTAAAATTGTCAAAGAACTAAATTCACAAAATAGTTTGTCTCTCAGTAGTGACAAATATTAACACTTTTATACTAACAGTTTATGTTTGGTTTTAATGGGTAGATGCTAACAAAAAAGCAATTCAAATTCTTATACCACAAAAGGAAATAAAATGTCAAAATTAAACTTAGCTTTTAAAAAATAAAGGCCAGAAAGACAAACATGGTATGTACTCACTCACAAGTGGATAGTAGATGTAAAGCAAAGGATAACCAGACCACAATCTATATCCCCAGAGAAGCTAGGTAACAAGGAGGACCATAAGAGAGATGCACGGATCACCCTGGGAAGGGGAAACAGATAAGATTTCCTCAGTAAACAGGGGTGGGGAGGTGAGTAGAGGGGAGGGGATGGGGGTAAGAACACGAGGGAATGAGATGGTTGGGTTGGGGGAGGGACAGAATGGGAGAGCCATGAAGGAGGTATCTTGATAGAAGGAGTCATTATGGGGTTAGGGAGAAACCTGGTGCCTAGGGAAATTCCCAGGAATCCACAAGGATGACCCCAGCTAATACAGGGTATCTGAACTGGCCTTCCCCTGTAATCAGATTGGTGACTACCCTGTCTTCACAGAACCTTCATCCAGTAACTGATGGAAACAGATGCAGTGATCCACAGCCAAGCACAAGGCTGAGCTGCAGGAGTCCAGTCGAAGAGAGGGAGGAGGGATTATATGGGGGGGGGGTGTCAAGATCATGATGAGGAAACAGAGACAGCTGACATGAGCTCAAGGGAGTTCACAGACTCTAGAACAACAGCTGGGGACCCTGCATGGGATCTAACTAGGCCCTCTACATGTGGGCAACAGTTTGTGTAGCCTGATCTATCCCTAGTGGATGAACTGGCTTTTTTGAACCTATTCTATATGGTGGAATGCCTTGCTCAGCCTTGATGCAGTGGGGGAGGGGAGCTTGTCCTGCCTCAACTTCATGTGCAGGTTTTCTTGGCTCCCATAGGAGGCCTTACCCTTTCTGAGGAGACTATGGTGGGGGGGATGTGGAGAGGGAGGGAGGGAGAGAGGGAGAGAGGGAGAGAGAACTGTGATTGGTATTAAAATGAATAAAACATTTAAAATAAAAAATAAAGGCAAATAATAAATAACAATTCCAAATGGATCTAAGACCTTAGTGCAAAATGTGAAACTTTGAAACTGCCAAAGGAAAATGCTTCCACATATAAGCATAGAAAGCCACAGTCTGGAGAGAGCTCCAATAGCTCAGAAATAATAGCAAGAGTTGACAAATTGAATTGCATTATATTAAAACTGTTCTGGAGACCAAAAGAAACAATGCTCAGAGTGAAAACAACAAATACAAAACAGAGAGCCTCTGCCAGCTAAATTCTTAGAGGACTGATATTTAGAATATATTTAGAAATCAAAAGTTGAACCCTAAAACTTAAGTCATCCAACCAATAAACAGACAAATCAATTGGACGGACACTTCTCAAAGATGAAGTAGAGGGGCTAGAACAATGGATCAATGATTAACTTCCCAGCACCCACAGGGTGGCTCACAACCACCTATAGCTCCAGTTCTGGGGTGTTGGGCACCCTTTTCTGACCTCTGAGGGCTTCTGCACTTACAAAGAAAACAGGTGGGTTCTTTGTTTTGTTTTGTTTTGTTTTGTTTTAAGATGAAGTACAACTGGCCAGCAAATACATGAATAATGTTCACCACCCTTAACTGTCAGAGAGAAACTTACCAGTGAGAGCTACAATGAGATTCCTTTTATAGAATTTTTGAGAATTTTAAAATGATGTATATATGAGCATGGAAGAGGGACCCTGGGTGAAGGAAGGGCCAGCAGTGCGAGGGGAGGAGACAAGAGAACAAGGCAAGGTAATAGAGGCTGAGTATGAGCCCAGAACATGAAGTACATGTAGGGAAATGTCACAACGAAATCCACTCTCTCGTACTGTGCTGAAGAAAGAACATAGATAACAACATCAAATACAAGATAGGAGAGCTACATGGTATCCCCAGGAGTCTGTCTAATCCTTTTCCATTGCCCTCCAGCCGGCTTTGGAGATTAGGCGGAGAGGGTGGGCAACTAACATTGATCACAGAGCCTTGTGACGTCAGTACTTTCAACATGCCAAGAACTATTTCTTACTGAGCTTAATAATAAAAAAAGATAGGATAATGCCGATCTCATTTATGGCTCGAAGAACAAAGTCCTTGTCCAATTCTGTGAACCAAAGACACAGATAACACGGGGGCAGGGGTTAGGATTTGTATAATAATAATTATCATTATTATTGTAAATATAATAAATTTAATTAAATAAAGTAAAACAAAGACTGGAAAAGGAAAACCAACCAGCACAGAAAATTACTGTACTGCTAAAGATGAAACCTGTGATGTGAAAAAGGAAAGGACTATCTGAGGGAGAGTAAGTGTCTTGATGCTCAAAGAAGAAAGCCATCCTGAAACAATGAAGAAGAGGGGATGACTGGAAAGTGCTTTTGACAGCTTCTTTTTCTCTTGGAAAGAGTAATGAAAAGTGTGGTACTTTCCTTAAGAATATCTAGAAAGCCTCAACTGTACAAATATCATGGGAAAGTACAGAGATGCGTCTAAAGGCTCCTGCCCTGGGTTCACAGTCTGGTGGGTCTAAGGGATTCTGTATCCAGCAACATCTGAAATGGTGACTCCAGCTGAAAGGTCCCTCAGAAGCTTCCTTGAGACTCTGGAAGAAGAAAGATTTGGGAGAAATGGAACTCCCACTGAGTAAAAAAACAGAAGAGGAAGAGGGACAGTTACCAGAGTGGCCCCATAGATCCTCTAGAAAAACAGATCCAACTGTCACTTACAGTTACCAGTGGTCTGTTCTTCTAACAGTGACCATCTGGTGGGTCCCAAGAGAAAAGGAGAAGCCCCGTGAAGTTACTGTATTTTCTAGCTTTTCTTTGCTATGACAAAAGCCCGATGCAAATGATTTAAAATAGGAAAAGATTCATTTTGTCCTACGGATTCCTAGGCTTCAGTCCATGGTTGGTTTGCTTCATTGCTGTGTGTCTATGGTGAGGGTGACCATTGTGGTGGCAAGAACATGTGATGGAGAGATTTCTTTGCATAGTGATGGCCAGTGAGCAGAATGGAAAGGAGAGATGAAGAGGTGCAGGCACACCCTCCCAAGGGTGTCTGCAGTGGTCACTTCCCCTCATTCCCATCACTTCCCAGTTACATCATCAGGGAATTCATTTCTTTTTTTGTTTTTTATTTTTTATATATTTGAATCACAAACAAGATTGAATTACATGACGATCCCAGTTCCCTTCTCCCTCCCTTCCTCCTCTACCACCCCCTCAACTAAAATCCTACCTATCATATGTCCTTTCTTCTAATCTACACCTGACTCAAAATTTCTGCTTCCTCATGACCTCTGCATCCTTCCTTTTCTTCCCTTCTCATTCTTGTAGCTTCCTTCCCCCTCATCCCATGTTCTCAATTTTCTCAGGGGATGCTGACCCTTTCCCCTTCTCCAGAGGACAAAGTTTGTCTCTTTTAGGGTCTTCCTTGTTTACTAGTTTCTCTGGCAGTGTGGATTGTGGGATGTTAATCCCTTACTCTATGTCTAAAATCCACATATGAGTGAGTACATACCATGTTTGTCTTTTTGTGACTGGGTTACCTCGCTCAGAATGGTTTCTTCTAGTTCCATCCATTTTCCTGCAAATTTCAAGACTCCATTGGTTTTTTCTGCTGAGTAGTACTCCATTGTGTAAATGTACTACATTTTCTCTATCCATTCTTCAGTTGAGGGGCATCTAGGCTGCTTCCAGTTTCTGGCTATTACAAACAGTGCTGCTATGAACATGGTTGAACAGATGTCCTTGTTGTATGAATGTGCTTCTTTTGGGTATATGCCTAGGAGTGGAATTGCTGGATCTTGTGGCAGACTCATTCCCATTTTCTTGAGAAATCGCCATACTGATTTCCAAAGTGCAGGGAATTCATTTCTAATGGATCAACTCACTGATGATGTCAGAGGTATCAGCATACAATACCTTCTCAGTTATGGGTTCCTCAAGATGAGGGCCAAGCTTTCCACATGTGAACCATTCCCAGGGCACATCATATCCAAACCATGCTGCAACTAAAACTCGGGAGCCTTGGAGTCCTCGTCTAGAGTAGTCATTGTTTAACTCCGTCTTCACTAAGACACTGTCTCCATATTTCCTATTCATCCATGGTATGGGTCAACAAGCCTTTACTTCCCATTGGTCACCTTCCCTGAGTTCTAAGCACCTCCTACTAATGAGTCTTCAAGTTTGTGCCTTTAGGAGGGGGTTATTGAGATCTTCTATGGCATTGGGTTTATCAGGATTTCTAAGAAGTGCCTTTTATACTCTATCTCCTTTCTCAATTTACTATTCCAGCAGCTTCCATCTCAAGGCTCACAGGTAAAGTACATGTGTAGAGGGCTAAGATGGAGTTAGCTTCAGCTAGTTATGTCCTATTGGAAAGGACATTCCCAGACCCAGGACACTGGCTGCGTGAGAACTGAGGATGCTGCATGGGGGAAATGTCTCCCTGTTTGTTGCTTTTCTGGGTGATTTGAACAGAGCACCTGACACTTAACACACCTGGAGTTCTTGTGCCTGTGGTGACTTTGGATCCAAAAACTCTTGCAGAGTCATATTTGTGTTTTCTCATTGGCAATCAATATGGCTCCTTTGTGGCCAGTTGGGGTCTTGTGTGCTGCCTGCATGGACACTCTGGTGGGGGAAGAATCCAAGAGCAGAGTCTGCACTTGCAATGGGAATGGCAAGCCTGCCACTTGGGAGAAGTAAGGGGAGTGTGGATGAACACAACATAGACCAGTATGTTTCTATGCAGAGTCATCACTTTTCTCCTTGTGGAAATACACAAGCATTTGGTTCAAATAGGGGTACTTTCCTCTGTCTTATTTAATAAACTTTTAATTTTTCTGATTTTTTTGTGCTGAAAAATCATATCCAATTATTCATATAAGGTTAAATATTTCTTAGACTCCTAAAGATATAATTTCATGCTTAAAAAAGAATATTACTTTTCTGGAGTTTTGGGGTTGATTTTCTGATTTAATTCAATTGATTCCTAACATATTGGTTGTTCTGGAACACTTGGAAACTCTTGATTACATGATAGCTTTCAAAACTAAGTTAAGGGATGGGGCTGCTGAGATGGCTCAGTGGTTAAGAGCACTGGTTGCTCTGTCAGAGGACCCAGGTTCAATTCCTCCCATCCACACAGCAGCTTACGATCATCTGTAACTCCAGTTACAGAGGATCAACGCCCTCTTCCGGCCTCCACAGGCACCGAACATATACGTGGCTCACAGCACACATTCAGGAAAAAATCCATATGCAGACAGAACACAAAAATTATTTTTAAAATTTGAGTTATAAATAAACTGAGATTTTAAGACATTAAATTAGAAACCACACCATATATGAAAGAATAAATATTGTTTCACTTGTATAAGCACCCAGGATGATAAGATTCATAGAGACACATAATGAATTAGTATATTATGAGTGACTGAGATGAGAGAGACATGTAGTGTTACATCATAGATTTGGATTGTAATTATGAAAAACATCTGCAGATAGACACTAGTGATATATATGAATGTACTTCATAGCATGAAGCTGAAAAATATTCACTATAGTAAATTTTATGTCACACATATTAAAATATAGGTTCTTCATTCATCTAGTTGTAGACTGGTTCTGTACACACAGGCACGGCATAAATGGCTGTATAACCAGCACAGCTTTGGGATTGACCTGACTGGGGGCCATTACCGGAAATGAACAAAGGACAGAGATGCATCTTGAAAAGCTTGGATCAGGTGGGCCATGCACTCTAATGGAGACATACCAGCAACAGAAACTTAGTGTTGATTATATATGGCATGAAGGAGGAGGCAGGTAAGTTAATCTAGGTAGGAGGTCTCTGTAGGGGAGCAGTCTCAGGCTACAGTCCTCTGGATGAGGAAGCCGTGGTTGGTAGTTTCTGTACACACTGGTTTTAGCTAAAGGTCAACCATTCATCATCATCCATACTTGGGCCAAGTGAAAGCCTTGTCGTTCCCATGGGGCTGAGGCACCGGCACCCCTGACATGGTCTTGCACATGTCAACAGTACGCGTTCACCCAGGACTTCATTCACTCCACACAGGTGCTGAGCTAGGGGAGATAAATTTGGATGGATTTCTGTAGTCCCATGATATTCATACACTTTAGGTTTGTGGCCTATCCTTAAGATAATTTATCTAGTTATATTTTCCAGGTTGCCAAATTATCTTCTTGCATAGAATTAAGCAAAACTCTTAAATTTCCTTTTCTGTTCCCTAAGCATATTACTTCACAACTTCTGAGCCAGAGTTTGCTACCCTTGTTAATAATAAAATGTTTTCAAAAGGAAAATGTGATATATTTTTAAAAATTATCCAGGAAGAGTTTTACTGCCATTCTTCAGTATTCAATATGTATGACTTATTCTTGACTTGTTTTTCTATTCTTTCTTTTTTTTCAGATTTTTTTATTTGAATTAGAAACAAGATTGTTTTACATGACAATCCCAATTCCCTTCTCCCTCCCTTCCTCCCCTACCACTCCCCAAACTGAAACCCTACCTATCACATAGCCTTTCTTCTATTCTTCCCTGACTCAACCTTTCTGCTCCCTCATGTCCTCTGCATCCTTCCTCTTCTCCCCTTCTCATTCTTGTAGCTCCCTCCCCCTCTTCCCTTGCTCTCAATTTGCTCAGGAGATCTTGTCCCTTTCCCCTTCTCCAGGGGACCATGTATGTCTCTCTTAGGGTCCTCCTTGTTTACTCGCTTCTCTGGCAGTGTGGATTGTAGGCTGGTAATCCTTTACTCTATGACTAAAATCCGCATATGAGTGAGTACATACCATGTTGTCTTTTTGTGATTGGGTTACCTTGCTCAGGATGATTTCTTCGAGTTCCATCCATTGCAAATTTCAAGATTCCATTGTTTGTTTGTTTGTTTGTTTGTTTTTTTCCGATGAGTAGTACTTCATTGCGTAAATGTACCACATTTTCTCTATCCATTCTTTGGTTGAGGGGCATCTAGGCTGTTTCCAGTTTCTGGCTATTACAAATAGTGCTGCTATGAACATCATTGAACAGATGTCCTTGTTGTATGAATGTGTTCTTTTGGGTATATGCCTAAGACTGGAATTGCTAAATCTTGTGATAGACTCATTCCCATTTTCCTGAGGAGTCACCATACTGATTTCCCAACCTGTTTTTCTATTCTTTCAATTGCTCTTTTCTCTTTTCATTTTTTCCAGTATATTGAATGTTTCAATTTAAACTTTCATTTCAATGAGTTCTTTTCTGGAATGTATAGCATAATTACATGGAATTTGTGACCTTCAACTTCCTGATTTTTGTTGACACATTTTATCTCTAAGTTTTATCTGCATTTTTAAAAAGAAATTTACTCTTAATTCAGAAATATGGTTAAAGTTCTTAGACGCTTTCCTTATTACCTCCAATTGAAGCATTTCCTGGATTTTTTCCTGGGAGGTGGGCAGGGTTGAGTGGGCACAGTAAGTGATTTTATAATAGAATCATTTCAGGATGACTCACTGGTCCCCCAAGGGAAACAGTTACTTCCCTGAGACAGAGACCAGCTCAGTAAGAGATCAGAGTGGCTCAGTGTAAAACCACCTAACTCACATGTTTTATCTTACATTTATTTTATTCATGTTCTTTTCATAAGGACCTAGTTTGGATGTTTGTTTGCCTCTTCCATACAGCACTACCCAGAGTGTTGGGTGGGATGGTTGGAAATATGTTTTTAAGTAGACTTCCTCCCAGAACTACTTCCGTATGGCTGTGAGTGTAAAGGGGAACACTGCAGAGATGTTCTCTTCTTCCAAGGAGAGTGTCGTCCTTTTGAGTGTGTGTCTGAGTCACCAATGCCATAATGAGCCCTTTCTATTGTTCTCACGGTTGTGTAAAGCTTTGTTTCTAAACCAGAAGGCAAGCCTTCCATCTTGTCTCAGAATACCAATGACATGACCAGCAGCAATAAGTATTCACCACAGCCCATTGCTAGTGCAGCTGTATAACACTCCCATCAGAGATCTCTGTTAAAATACTGGGTTTTAGTTTTTGTTGGATTCCATGGCATACACAGTAAGGAAACCAACACTCTTTGTTGTTTTTTTTCAAAAGTGATTCCTATTGGCATTCAGTTGCTGTAATGCTTCTCCCTTTAAAGTGTCTCTGCACGTCATCTGGCTTTCCAGATACACCCCCAAGCTCATTCTCCTGCACACACACACACACACACACACACACACACACTACTTGAAAATGCTACAGCTAACAAACCATCACAACCATGAGGGTCTTGTCTTACCAGTGTTTCCAGAAGAAACTAATCATAAAAGCAAGCACCCATGTTTCTCTTAGATAAACATAGACATTGGCACGTCAGTGCTGACAGTTATATAGCTCAGAGCTACTTTTGGATGTTGATATGCCCAGATTATTTTTTCCCAGAGCTGAGGTTTGAATCAAGAGCTTCAAACATGCTGGGCCAGTGGTGTGCCACACAGCTACACCTTCAACCTCTCCATTTATTCTTCAAAATTTCTATTTGGGGTTTCCTTGTGTTCAGTTCTCTCCTACGTTGCTTTACACACGGGAATGCTCCTTTGCATGTAAATGAGAAGCTATGTCAAACTCAATGTAAAACAAGCAGCTTCATGAGCTTCTGTGGGACAGCAAGCTACACAATGCCATGTGGAAAGAGCACTACCGCACTGTGACTGGGGAAACTTGATGAGGCCCTGGCTACTTTCAGAGCATGATAAAAAAAAAAAAAAAAAGAAGTCCCTGCTCCACTCTACTCTGGATTTTCTTTGAAAATGCAAAGAGTATGTGATAAACTCAGGAAGGTTGATAAATATTTGCTGAGGCTTATGACAGAAAAACATTGCGTCCCTGCACTAAATCCCTGGGAACATTACCAATGTCCCCAACTGCGCATAGGGGAGGAAGTTGACATTTAGAGATAATAAAAAGGGGGGGCAGTGTCTTTTGTAGCTTCAGCCACATCAATGGTACACCCAGCTAAAAAACATATAAATGAGCAACTCTGCTCAGTGCTCAGTGAAGGCCCCTTCTTGACAAGATGAAGTCCCCAGTCTTCATCCTTTCTCTGCTCCTCATTCTGGAAAGACAGGCATCTGTGGTCGGATTCTATGGTGAGTATACAGATGGTGGCTACAGGGCAAGTCACTCAGCCGGGGTGTCCTTAAGGGTGCTCTGGGAGTGAGCAGATCCTTCGAAAGGGTGGTCTTTTTGATGAGACTCAATTCTTCTCTACCCAAATCCAAATCCCTTGTGGGAACATCAGCAGTTTTATGAGGAAAATTTTGGAAGGAGCGATGCAGATTATATAACAAACGTTCTTATGAATTACTAGGGGAAACAAAAGGCGGCAGCTTCACCAAAGGCGGCAGCTTCACCAAAGGCGGCAGCTTCACCAAAGGTGGCAGTTTCACCAGCGGCGGCAGCTTCACCAAAGGCGGCAGTTTCACCAAAGGCGGCAGCTTCACCAAAGGCGGCTTCACGAGTAGTTCGTCAGAATTTATGAAAGGTCATGTCAATTACGGGCTCAAAGGAGCAAGTGAAGATGCAGCCGAAGAAAGTGTTTTCTTGCAGACAAAGCATCAAGCGTATGACCAGGGTAATGGCATGACACACACACGTCTTTCACAAGAACATACAGGTGTAAAGGGGGCTTCACTTTGTCGTATAGGACAAATGTCCCAACTAAAATCCCAAGAATCCCAAGTAAAATCCTTTGGACAAGTGAAATCTCATGAATCGCAATTGAAATCATCGTATGGCCAACTAAAATCCGAAAATGCACAAGTAAAATCCTTTGGACAAGTGAAATCCTATGGACAAGTGAAATCCCATGAATCGCAACTGAAATCATCATATGGTCAACTAAAATCCCAAAGTGCCCAACTAAAATCCTATGGCCAGCTAAAATCCCAAGATGCCCAACTAAAATCCTATGGTCAGCTAAAATCCCAAGATGCCCAACTAAAATCCTTTAGTCAGCTAAAATCCCAAGATGCTCAACTAAAATCCTATGGCCAACTAAAATCCCAAGATGCCCAACTAAAATCCTTTGGCCAACAAAAATCCTATGGTGAAGAAGCTCAACTGAAATCCTATGGCCAACTAAAATTCCAAAATGCCCAACTAAAATCCTTTGGCCAACAAAAATCCTATGGTGAAGAAGCTCAACTGAAATCCTATGGCCAACTAAAATTCCAAGATGCCCAACTAAAATCCTATGGCCAGCTAAAATCCCAAGATGCCCAACTAAAATCCTATGGTCAGCTAAAATCCCAAGATGCCCAACTAAAATCCTATGGTCAGCTAAAATCCCAAGAAGCCCAACTAAAATCCTATGGTCAGCTAAAATCCCAAGACGCCCAATTAAAATCCTTTGGTCAGCTAAAATCCCAAGATGCCCAACTAAAATCCTTTGGCCAACAAAAATCCCTAAAAGGTTTCTCTCAACAAACTCAGCATAAAGGATTTGCTATGAATGAAGAACTATCACAAGTGCGCAAACAATATGATGAAGATGATGACCAGTCTGTACAACAAAAGTCTAGCCAACAGGTAAAAACAGGGGAAGACTTACAATTTGGACAACAACGCCAATTTGGACAAGAACACTCACAATCCTATAAAGGATATCTTGAACAATACAAAAAGAAATCACAAGACCACTATCAACAAAGAAAAGATTTTAATCAAGATGGCTATTTTACAAAGGGAGGGGCAGACCTATATCAAGTTCAGCTTAAAGGATAATATAGTCATCGACCAACTAAAGACCAAGATCGTTATCAAGGTATGTTTCTACCACATAGGAGACATATTTATCCCAATGTTTACGTGTAGTATATAAGGAAGCCCTGGGTTCATTATGGGATTGATACCAATTTGTTCTCATCAATAGAAGCGTTCTGTTACAAACTTTTAGAAATATGCTGAGCAACCCTGGTAAAATGAGCACTAGGCATGATAGAGGCAGAGCAAGCTACCCAGTTAACAACAGATCCTGAACTCCTAAACGAAGGGAGTATTTTTCAATGATTTTTCAAACATAGATAGAGTTTATATTATTAAGTATGTACCACATATGCAATCATATTTAACATTTTGATGAAATCTAACTTTTTCTACACTTTGACTTGCTTATATTGGTATAAGGTATTATTGCAGATGATCTTTCTCCACACCAGTGAGTGTTCCTGAGTCCCTGTTACCTTCATTTTCTATCAGGAATCAGGGGGCTTAGGATTTCCATCAAATGGAAGACATGATTACAAAGATATCTGTTTGGGGCAGACACTATCTTCAATTGTGTGCCCAATGATGAGCCTGTCCCAGGCTTATGACCATGTTAGTGGCCCTGGTTAAGCTCAGCTGGCCATAAAACAAAACAAAAAGACGTGATTGTGAGAAGGGGACTCATAGGGAGGAGTAGGGGTAATAGGGATGAGTGGGAGATACAAGGGTGGGATTGGCAGTGATTAGACTGCACTACATATGTGTATGAGATTCTCAAAGAATGAAGTTAGTAAAAGGTCATTTTGTTCAAAAGTGAACACAAGGCAGTAAGTGTCCAGGTTACTGCTGGACATTGGCAACATTGGAGGAGATAATGTTCACTGCTTTGTTTGCAATGAGAGTGCATTAAGAAAGGGAGAGCACCAAACACCAGGGACACACTTGGGGTCCATTGGAGTCATTAGTGACTGAGCACCCTAATCTGTAGAAGCTGGCTCTAGTAGACTTGAAAGAGGCAGACAGTGGTTCATCTACGCCTCAACTTCTGACTGCCCTCATTTACCCATTCTCCTCCTAGGACTCACCTCACCAGAGTCAAGTCTCTGCTACCTTCCAGATGCCTCCTGCAATGGGGTCCCAGATCTCTGGTTCATGGACAACCCTCTACTCACATTCGCTTTTCTGTAGGACTTCTAACCCCGGAGCTTCCTCAAATGCTTGCTTACCAATAAAAATATAACTTTCTGCATCACTTGCTTTTGTTTACTGAGATCTGATTCCTACCACTGTCTGGGTTTGGGAACACTCCTAATGGGCAGTTCCAAAAGGACGAGACATCTGTGTAGTATTGGAGCAAAATCCACATTGGTAGATGTCTGGGTTACAAAAATAAAGGTGCTAGAACTGTGGCAGTCATCCTGTGAGCCACCTGAAGTCAACTTTACCATCCCCTACAACTCTTTTTCTAGTGGGTCTTCAGAAACTGACTGGCAGAATTAAGAGTTCACTGGCCCAAGGGGGTTGGTTTCCAGTTCCAGCTCTGCCATAGAAACACAGATTTTCAGGCTGGAGATGGCTCAGCCATTAAGGGCTAGGCTGGCAACTAAAAATATTTTTAAAAATATCAATTTTCAATTAAATTTGTTTTCTCTCTCAGCATCAGCCCACCATTTACATATGGGAAAGTTTCCTTTAACTCTTTTTAACTTCATGAAATTAAGTAAGGCTTTGACACTTATATAGTCCCACAGCCAGGAACTGAACTGTGAGGTTACTTACTAATATATTTGGTACTTATGGGGAAAGTAGAAGGACTCTGAGCATGTGCAGGTCACAGGGACACTTTCACTTTATTCTGGAAGTTTAGTCCTTCATTAGGTACAGAGAGGGGGGGAGATTCTTCTTTGCCACAGAGTCAAAGGGCTTGGTTACCATCTCTGGATAGAAACACAGAATTCTTCGGAAGTCTGAAAGAAGAATGAATACAGAGAGTTAGCATGTAACAAGGGACCAATGCCTCACTCAGACACCATAGGCTATCAAATAAAAAACCTCCTGCCTGGTATGGGTTACCTCTTTTTGAGTTGTGGCCCCTTGATCCCACCCTCAAAATTACAAACCACTGCCATTGATTCTAGTTACCCTTACCATAAAGTTATGGCAAGACTCCACCACTGAAGACACCACATACCTGAGTCACAGGACACAGAGAAATGAAGCTGGCACTGACCTGGAAGCTTCATCCTACTGGCTAGCTTTCACAATGCTGAAAGATGCTACACATGCTTACTAGAGAGAAAAAGTCATCAACACTGTTACCCAGCTGTGAACCCTATGAACTAGAATAACAAAATTGGCCTGCTAAGATAAGCCCACTAGTGAAATAGTGACCAAGTCCCACTCCACAAGATGGAACCAATGCCTGGTACTATCAACTGTGTCCAAAAGCTGTAGAACATACATACTTGTCCTGCATTCATTCCATAAATTTATTCTGAAAGTACATTACTTACATATTTTCACAATCTGTAAAAGGAAAATAATTTTGTCCAGAATCAACCAAACCATAACTACCATAGACTATTTAAGTGATAATAAATAATATATTTAGTTTCAAGAGTAGGATGTTAAAAGATCAATAATTTAGGAGTAAAAAATAAAATTTTCACATGTGAGAAGAACAGACACTAGCTGGAGCTGGGGCTGAGACTAACTCAGCTGATAAAATGCTTACTAAGCATGAAAGAGGCCCAAAGTTCAATTCGCAGCCTGTTATATACACCTGCAATACCAGAATTCAGGAAGTAGGGGCAAGCTGACCAGAAGCTCAGAATCACCCTCGCCTCAACTATTAGCAAATTCTAGGCCAACCTCAGTGCATTAGTCAGGGTTCTCTATCAGAACTGATAGGACGAATATGGTGAGAGAAGAGAGGAGGAGGAGGAGAAGGAGAGAGGGAGAGAGGGAGGGAGAGGGAGAGGGAGGGAAGAGAGACAGAGAGAGAGAGGGAGAGAGAGGGAGAGACAGAGAGAGAGAGAGAGAGGAAGAGGGAGAGGGAGAGGGAGGGAAGAGAGACAGAGAGACAGAGAGAGAGAGAGAGGGAGGGAGAGACAGAGACAGAGATAGGGAGAGGAAGAGAGGGAGAGGGAGAGAGGGGGAGAGGGAGAGAGAGAGGGAGAGGGAGAGAGGGAGAGAGGGAGAGAGAGAGGGAGAGAGAAGGAGAGAGGAAGAGGGAGAGAGAGGGAGAGGGAGAGGGAGAGAGAGAGAGAGGGAGAGGGAGAGACAGAGGGAGAGGGAATCTTCCAGGCTGTGGTCTAAGTAGTCTAACAATGGCTATCTCCTGGTATGGTACCGGATGGAATCCAAGAGGATTACTAACGAGCTGCTGGTCTTCAGTCTATGTTGAAATCCCAAAGAAGTGGCTTCTAATACTGGTGAAGGAGTGCCTCAGAGACTGGATAGATGGACTTGCCAGCACGAGTGAGGGCAAGCAAGCAAAAAGCAAAAGCTTCCTTCTTCCACACCAGGTGGTATGGCCCAGATTTAGAGTGAGTCTATCTACAACACATGATCCAATCAAGAAAAGGCATGCCTAGCTGCTTGAGTTTTAGTTGATTCTATCAGTCAAGTTTGACAACCAAGATTAGCCATCACACTCAGAAACAGAAAGGTGTGTGTGTGTGTGTGTGTGTGTGTGTGTGTGTGTGTGTGTGTGTATACACATATGCGTGTGTTATCAGAAGCCAAGGTTAGATTATTACAGTCTGAATTGGCAGTGCAGTCCCCCCACAAATATATGTTTAATGTTATTTGCCAGTGATGATATTTGTAAATAAAAGTCTTTAGAAAGAAAGAGCCTAAAGCTGGGTGGGTAGGGATTTGGGAAGGGTCTGGGAAGAATTGGGGGAGGGAAAAACAATCAAAATACATTGAATTTTAAACTAACTATAAATAAATAAATAAATAAATAAATATAACCATCAGAGGGAAAGTCAAACAGGACTAACTTTATCTTCTGTGCTATTGAATGGTAGTGCCCTCTTTTTTTTTTTTTTTTTTTTTTTTTTTTTTGCAGTTGGGCCTTACTATGCTGCCTAGGCCAGCCTTGAACTTGTGATGCTCCTGTCCCAACCTCATTGGTGCCTGGGATGACAGGGATGGGCAACCAAACCCAACTGCTGGTGTCCTTTTGAAAAGGATTCCCACTTTCTTTTTAAACTCACAGAAACAGTTGATGTAACCTAGTGAGAGCATGGAGACCCTAGTCATAAAGCTGGGGAAACAGCATTGGACTGAACCAAGCCCTCTGAATATGGGCGCCAATTAGGAGGCCAAGACAGTCTATGGGACCTCTAACAGTGGAGCCAGTCTTTAACCCTAGAGCACAAATGGACTTTGGGAGCCCATTCCCTGTGGGGGGAGACTATTGCAGCCCAGATACAGCAAGGAGGGCCTAGGCACTCCCCCAAATGACATGACAGACTTTGAAGGTCCCTGGTGCAGGGCCTCACTATCCCTGGGGAGGAGTTGGGAGGTGGGTTGGTGAGGAACATGGGAGGATGGGAGGGCGAGGGAATGGGGGATGGATATGTGAATATGAGTAGTAATTAAAGAATTTAGAAAAAAAGAAAAGGATTCCCTGAGAGCTGAGGTGCCTTATACGCATGTGGACCTGAGTTCAGTCCCCAGCACCCATGTAAAACTATCACACATGGTGGCGTTTACTTGCAAGCCTAGTGCTGTGGAGGCTAAGGCAGACAGGTCCCTGGAGGGCCTAGTTGGTAAGCTTCAGGTAGTGAAAAAGCCTGTCTCAAAGGGAGCAGATGGTCCTTATGAATAACAGCTGGGGTTGTCCCCTGGCTTTCACATTCATGCACAAGCAGCCGCTCACAAATGCACAAATCTTGCAGCTGTGTTCAAGAAGAATGCCTTGAGAAAGGCGATGCACCTACAAAGAATCCATACAAAGAGGAGAGGTTGGAACAATCCATTTAAAGTCTTTCTGGCTCCAGTTTCTTTCCATCTATTTCCAGAAAATGACATAATTTCATTCTTTACATCCAAATAAGATCCTATTGTGTATACGTACCAGATTTTTTTCATATTAATATACATATTAATTGTTGAGATTTAAGAGTATTTACACATCCCTAACAAATCTCTTAGGAGACTTGTGAGTTACAAATATTTTCTGACATTCTATATATTTTCCTTCCAATTTCTAATTGGTAACTTTTGAACAATAGTTATTAATTTCAGAAACCAAATTTATCTAAAAATTCTTTTTTATTTTATTAGTTCTAGTTAGGGAACAAGCTTATTTCAAGTCCCTTCTCCCTCTCCCTCCCCTCACCCCCAACCTTCCTCCCCCACCCCCAGCCACCCCCACCCCATCCACCCACCACTCCCCAGGCAGGGTAGGGCCCTCAACGGGGGCTCTGCAAAGTCCACCAAATCTTCCTGTGCTGGTCCTGGGCCCTTCCCCATGTGTCCAGGGCCAGAGTGTAACCCTTCACGTGGGATGGGCTCTCAAAGTCCCTTCTTGCACCAGGGAAAAATACTAATCCACTACCAGAGGCTCCCTGGAATGCAGAGGCCTCCTTATTGACATCCATGTTCAGGGGTCTGGATCAGTCTTGTACTGGCCTCCCAGACAGCATCTGGGGTCCATGTGCTCTCCCTTGTTCAGGTCAACTGTTCCTGTGGGTTTCTCCAACCTGGTACAGACCCCTTCGTTCTTCATTCCTCCCTCTCTTTAACTAAATTGCCGATTTCGGCTCAATGTATATCTGTGGATGTCTGTCTCTGCTTCCTTCAGCCACTGGGTGAGGGCTCTAGGAAGCATAAAGATAAATCATCAATCTCATTTTTGGGGAAGGGCTTTTGGGTTATCCTCTCCACCATTGCCTGGATTGTCAGATCGTGTTATCCTTGTAGGTCTCTGGAGATCTCCCTGATTCCAGATCTCTTCTCGGACCTATAGTGGCTCCCTCTGATATGGTATCTCTCATCCTGTTCTCTTTCCTCTATTCTTCCCCCAACTCAATGTTTCTGCCCCTCCATTTCCTCTCCTCTACTCCTCTTCTCTTGCTCTTATTGTAGCAGCTCCTTCCCCCCCCACCCTCATGCCCCCAATTAGTTCGGGAGTTCATGCCACTTCCATTCCGGGGGACCATTTATCCCTTAGAGTCTTTCATGTTTCCTACTTTCTTTGGTGAAGAGCATTATAGACTGGTAATCCTTTGCTCTATGTCTAAAATTCATATATCAGTGAGTATATACCATGTTTGTCTTTTTATGACTGGGTTACCTCACTCAGGATGGTTTCCTCTAGTTCCATCCATTTGCCTGCGAATTTCAAGATTCCATTGCTTTTTTCTGCTGAGTAGTACTCCATTGTATAGATGTACCACATTTTCTCAATCCATTCTTCAGTTGAGGGGCATCTAGGTTGCTTCCAGGTTCTGGCTATTACAAACAATGCTGCTATGAACATGGTTGAACATATGCCCTTGTTGTATGTACATGCACTATTTGGGTATATACCCAAGAAAGGAATGGCTGGATCTTGAGGTAGACTGATTCCCATTTTTCTGAGCAACAGCCATACTGATTTCCAGAGTGGTCTTACAAGTTCATACTCCCACCAGCAATGGAGGAGTGTTCCTTTTTCTCCACATCCTCTCCAGCATAGGTTGTCATTGGTATTTTTTATTTTAGCCATTCTGACAGGCATGAGGTGGTATCTCAGAGTTGTTTTGAGTTGCATTTCTCTGATGGCCAATGATTTTGAGCACTTTAAGTGTCTTTCAGCCATTTCAGATTCCTCTGTTGAGAATTTCCTATTTAGTTCTGCACCCCACTTTTTAATTTCATTGTTTGGTGTTTTGGTGGCTAGCTTCTTGAGCTCCTTATATATTTTGGAAATCAGTCCTCTGTCAGATGTGGGATCGGTGAAGATCTTTTCCCATTCTGTGGGTGGTCGTTTTGTCCTACTGACTGTTTCCTTTGCCTTGCAGAAGCTTCTCAGTTTCAGGAGGTCCCATTTATTAATTGCAGACCTCAGTGTCTGTGCTACTGGCGTAATGTTCAGGAAGCTGTCTCCTGTGCCAATTTGTTCAAGGGTAATTCCCACTTTCTCTTCTAGAAGATTCAGTGTGGCTGGATTTATGCTGAGATCTTTGATCCATTTGCACTTAAGTTTTGTGCATGGTGACAGGTATGGATCTACCTGAAATTTTCTGCATGTCCGAATCCAATTGTACCAGCACCATTTGTTGAAGATGTTATCTTTTTTCCATTGTATAGATTTAGCACCTTTGTCAAAAATAAGGTATCCATAGGTGCGTGGGTCAATATCAGGGTTTTCAATTCAATTCCATTGGTCTATCAGTCTATTTTTGTGCCAATACCAAGCTATTTTCAGAACTATGGCTCTATAATAGAGCTTGAAGTTAGGGATGGTGATGCCTCCAGAAGATCCTTTATTGTAAAGAGTTGTTTTGGCTATCCTGGGTTTTTTATTTTTCCATATAAAGTTGAGTATTGTTCTTTCAATGTCTGTGAAAAACTGTGTTGGGATTTTGATGGGGATTGTGTTGAATCTGTAGATTGCTTTTGGCAGGATTGCCATTTTTACTATGTTGATTCTACCTATCCAAGAGCATGGGAGATCTTTCCATTTTCTGGTGTCTTTAATTTCTTTCTTTAAAGTCTCAAAGTTCTTCTTGTACAGGTCTTTCACTTTTTTGGTTAGTGTTACCCCAAGATATTTTATGTTGCTTGTGGATATTGTGAAAGGTGATGTTTCCCTGATTTCTTTCTCATTGGATTTATCATCTGTATATAGTAGGGCTACTGATTTTTTTGAGTTAATTTTGTATCCTGCTACCTTGCTGAAGGTGTTTATCAGCCGTAGGAGTTCCCTGGTAGAGTTTTTCGGGTCACTAATGTAGACTATCATGTCGTCTGCAAATAGTGAAAGTTTGACTTCTTCCTTTCCAATTTGTATCCCTTTGATCCCCTTTTCTTGTCTTATTGCTATAGCCAGAACTTCAAGTACAATATTGAAGAGATATGGAGAGAGTGGACAGCCTTGTCTTGTTCCTGATTTTAGAGGAAACGCTTTGAGTTTCTCTCCATTTAGTTTGATGTTGGCTATTGGTTTGGTGTATATTGCGTTTATCATGTTTAGATATGTTCCTGTTATTCCTGTTCTCTCCAAGATCTTTATCATGAAGGGATGTTGGATTTTGTCAAAGGCTTTTTCAGCGTCTAGTGAGATGATCATGTGGTTTTTCTTTTTCAGTTTGTTTATATGGTGGATTACATTGATGGATTTTCGTATGTTGAACCATCCTTGCATCCCTGGGATGAAGCCTACTTGATCATGGTGGATGATTTTTCTGATATGTTCTTGGATTCGGTTGGCCAATATTTTATTGAGTATTTTAGCATCGATGTTCATGAGGGATATCGGTCTGTAGTTCTCTTTCTTAGTCATATCTTTGTGTGGCTTGGGTATCAAAGTGATTGTAGCCTCGTAGAAAGAGTTTGGCAATATCCCATTTGCTTCTATTGTGCGGAACAGTTTGAGGAGTACTGGAATTAGCTCTTGTTTGAATTTCTGGTAGAATTCTGCAGTGAAGCCATCTGGCCCTGGGCTTTTTTTGGTTGGGAGGCTTTTGATGACTGCTTCTATCTCATTAGGGGTTATAGGTCGATTTAAACTGTTTATCTGATCTTGATTTAATTTGGTAAGTGATATTTATCCAGAAAGCTGTCCATTTCCTTTAGATTTTCCAATTTTGTGGAATACAGGTTTTCAAAGTATGACCTAAAGATTCTCTGGATTTCCTCAGTGTCCGTTGTTATATCCCCCTTTTCATTTCTGATTTTGTTAATTAGCATGCTCTCTCTCTGCCTTTTGGTTAGTTTGGCTAGAGGTTTGTCTATCTTATTGATCTTCTCAAAGAACCAACTCTTTGTTTCATTGATTCTTTGTACTGTTTTCCTAGTTTCTACTTTGTTGATTTCAGCTCTCAGGTTGATTATTTCCTGGCGTCTACTCCTCCTTGGTGTGTTTGCTTCTTTTTGCTCTAAAGCTTTCAGTTGTTCTGTCAATTCTCTAATGTGACTTTCCTCCAGTTTCTTCATGTGGGCACTTAGTGCTATGAACTTCCCTCTTAGCACTGCTTTCAGGGTGTCCCATAAGTTCGGGTATGTTGTGTCTACATTCTCATTAAATTCTAGGAAGTCTTTAATTTCTTTTTTTATTTCTTCCTCAACCCAGGAATGGTGCAATTGGGTGTTATTCATTTTCCACGCAAATGTAGGTTTTCTGCAATTCATATTGCTGTTGAATTCTAGCTTTAATGCATGGTGGTCTGATAAGATACAGGGGATTATTTCAATACTTTTGTAACTGTGGAGGTTTGCTTTGCTGCCAACTATGTGGTCAATTTTTGAGAAGGTTCCATGTGGCGCTGAGAAGAAGGTATATTCTTTTGTGTTTGGATGGAATGTTCTATAGATATCTGTTAAACCCAGTTGTGTCATAACTTCTGTCAGACCCTTTGTTTCTTTGTTAAGTTTCTGTCTAGTGGTTCTATCCAATGGTGTAAGGGTGGTGTTGAAGTCTCCTACTATAAGTGTGTGTGGTTTTATGTGGTTTGAGCTTTAGTAATGTTTCTTTTACAAATGCGGGTGCTTTCGTATTTGGGGCATAGATGTTCAGGATGGAGACTTCATCTTGATGGACTTTTCCTGTGATGAGTATGAAATGCCCTTCTTCATCTCTTTTGATTGATTTTAGTTTAATGTCTAATATGTTAGATATTAGGATTGCTACACCAGCTTGTTTCTTGAGCCCATTTGATTGGAAAAAATTGTTCCCATCCTTTTACTCTGAGGTATCGCCTGTCTTTGAAATTGAGGTGTGTTTCTTGTAAACAGCAGAAGGATGTATTCTGTCTTCGTATCCATTCTGTTAGCCTATATCTTTTTATGGTTAAGTTAAGACCATTGACATTTAGGGATATTAATGTCCATTGTTCATTGGTTCTTCTTTGTTTTGGATTTATTGTTGGCGGTATCATTGCGTGTGGATTTTGCCCTCCTGTTTCGTTTTGTGTTTGGTAGAATTAGATTATCTATTGCCAGTGTTTTTGTGAGTGTAGTTATGTTCATTGGGTTGGAGTTTTCCTTCCAGAGCCTTCTGTAGTGCTGGATTTGTGGATATGTATTGTTTAAATCTGTTTTTGTTGTGGAATATCTTGTTTTCTCCATCTATAGTGATTGAAAGTTTTGCTGGGTACAGTAGTCTGGGTTGACATCCATGCTCCCTTAGTGCTTGTAGGGTATCTATCCAAGACCTTCTGGCTTTCAGAGTTTCCATTGAGAAGTCGGGTGTGATTCTGATTGGTTTGCCTTTATATGTTACTTGGCCTTTTTCCTTTGCTGCTCTTAATATTTTCTCTTTATTCTGTAGATTTGGTGTTTTGATTATTATGTGTCGGGGGGACTTCTTTTTGTGGTCCAGTCTGTTTGGTGTTCTGTAAGCTTCTTGTACTTTCATAGGCATATCCTTCTGTAGGTTGGGGAAGTTTTCTTCAATGATTTTGTTGAATATGTTTTCTGTATCTTTGAGCAGTGTTTCTTCACCTTCTTCTACACCTATTATTCTTAGGTTTGGCCTTTTTACGGTGTCCCATATTTCCTGGATATTTTGTGTTAGGGATTTGTTGGATTTGAGGTTTTCTTTGGTTGATGAATGTATATCCTCTAGCAAGTCTTCAGTAGCTGAGATTCTCTCTTCCATCTCTTGAATTCTATTGGATATACTTACATCTTTAGTTCCTGATCGTTTATCCAGCCTTTCCATTTCCAGCATGGTCTCATTCTGTGTTTTCTTTATTGTGTCTATTTCAGCTTTCATGCTTTGAACTGTTTCAAGAGCTTCCTTCACTTGTTTGGATGTTTTTTCTTGGCTTTCTTTAGATTCTTTAAGAGATTTATTTATTTCTTGAATTTTTTGGTTTGTCTTTTCCTCCAATTCGTTTAATTTTTTGTTTGCTTTTTCTTCTATTTCTTTAAGGGATTTTCTTGTTTCCTCTTTAAAGGTCTCTATCATCTTGCTGAGATAATTTTTGAGGTCCATCTCATCTTCATGCTCTGTGCTGGGCTTTTCAGATCTTGCTGCAGTGGAGTCCCCAGATTCTGGTGGTGTCATACTGGTCTTTCTGTTGTTGAGTGAAATCTTATTCTGTCTTCTCCCCATATCTTCTTTTAGTGGGTGCAGGTGGGGTCTCTCTATCTCCTCTTGAGACACAGTGATGTGTAGGGGCCAGGAATTCAATGTCCACAACTCTGGATGGTCTTGACGCTCCTGGTAGTCTCCTCACTAGTTCCTAGTTCCTCAGTCGGTCGGCAGAATGGAAGAGTGGGGTGCTAACAGATTGGGGCGCAGGGAGCTCCTCCCTGCCTGGGTGTGTCTAACCCAAGCCCGCAGGCGCAGGCGGGGGTGGGGGGGTGGGGGGGTGGGGGGGAGGTGGAGGGTGGAGGGGGTGGGGGGGGGTGGAGTGGTCGGGTGTATGATGTTTCGGTCCGGAGTCGGGAGTGGGCAGAGACTCACTCACCTAGTTCCTGGGTCAGTCAGTGGAATCTGTGTACCAGATTTTATCTGTTCATCTGATGGGGGGCATTGAGGCTCTTCAGAATCCTGGCTATTGTTAATCACAATAGCCAAGCAGTAAACATGGGTGTGTGGGCATCTCTGTGGCGTGGTAGCTTTGATTCCTTTGTGTAAATGTCCAGGCATGGCAAAACTAGATCAATATATCAGTTCAGCTTCTGGGATTTTGAGGCCCCTTCACACTGATTTCCACAGTGGCTGCACCAGCACCAGCAATGCATAAGAACTCCCCTCCCCTGTATCCGCGCTAGCATTTCATCTCAGCTGCTCTCTTCACAATAGCTTTTGTGATGGTGGAGAGAGGGAAACAAACAATGCATGTGGACATTTGCATGATTTTTAGGAATACTGAACCATTTTTCAAATACGTTTTTAAAAAGGGCTCATATATTAGTCATCTGTGCCTCTTCTTTTGAGAACTATCACTAGATTCATTTGCTCACTTTTTGATGAGGTCATTTTTAACGCTTAGCTTTTATTGTTTGTTAAAGATTCTAGCTATCCATCCCCTGGCCTGTGTATGGTGGTCGTGGATATTACACATGATTTAAAGTATACCAGAATACACATGTGTTCTAGGCAAACACCACTCTAGATTTTTGTTTAATACATTTATTTTTCTAAATGTACAGCCCATTGAACCTGTCCACACATCTTTGCCAGTGGCTGGGCCTTTCCCACACTTTGTGTTTCTGGTGTTCGGTGTCTTGAAGCAATTTGATAAGTCCTTTACCAAGGAGCTCCCGAAGGGTTTCCTAGGGAACCCCAAATCTCAGCCTCTCAGAGACCACAGTGGAGTGATAAGCTTCTAGTCGGGACCTTTCTTACAGCTCTGTCACGCTGGACTAGGTGTCTGAGCATGTACAGACTTAGATTTGGGCCCCTTGTTGGCTTTGCCCAGGATTTGTTGCTTTCTTGGCCAGCTCTCTGGCATCTTTCTCTTCCATCATCCTTGGGCAGTGTGATGACACTCTGGGAATAGCAGTGCCCACTGTGCCTCCCCCCCCAAGAGGTGGTAAAAGCCAGAGGTGGCAGATAACTCCAGAGGAACAGCATCATCCAGACATAACAGACATGTGTGTCGTATGATACACACATGAACTCACAGAGACTGTGGCAGCACAAGCAAGACCTGCCTGGGTTCAAACCAGACAAAATCCCTGTACTGAGGAGGGAAGTGGACATCAAGTCCCACCCTAACCAAGAAGCTGTCTGAAATTGGTGTCTGCTAGGAAAGGGGAAATCACTTCTCTCTGAGTAGGAAATCTGCAAGAGTCGTTTTATTTAGGGTAAACATTAGAATAAAGCAGTTGTTTTCTGAAAGTATTTAGAGCTTGAAGAAGTCATTGTAGAAAACAGTGATTGTTTTCTGTTATTTATAGAGTTGTTTTTCTGAAGGAGCTTTACAGTCTTTGCATGACTTTAGGCATAAGACGGTCTGGCACACCTGGAATGTCTTGCATTATTGAGTCCTGCAAGCAGTGTACAATTTGGACTGGAATTGCAAGGGTGAGGAGCTCCTTCAAGAAACATATAGATCAGGGGCTCTGGTATGAGGAGCTTGTTTTTACCCAGAAAACGATCTTTGTATAACAACCAATAAATATGCTTCTGCAGGGCGGTTTGGGTTCAGTCCACAGAGACTGTTTCTTTGCTGCCTGCAAGTAGCCACCAAAGGGTGATTTAAGAGCATACTGAAGGAAAAACTCGAAGAGACTAAATGAAGGCAGCTGACAAGTGAGGAGGGGATTGGCAAGAGATGAGCAGAGGGCTGAGGGCACCCTCAGTGGCAACTGAGGGGAGCAGAGGACTTCCCAACAGGGAAGAAACAATGTTTGCAGACCTGCCGTTTATGCATCTCCTTTGTGGTTTTTTTTCTTAATTCTTTGACAGTTTCACACATCTGTATAATGAATTTCAATCCCCCGTTCTCTCTCAGCTCCCTTCCCCTCAACAAGTCTGCCTCCTACTTTAATGTCTTATTTTTGTGTGTGACTGGTGGGTTTCTTTTCTGAGTGTAGGTGGGAGTTATTCACTGAGCAAGACAAAGCATCAGCGTCTACAAACCTGAATAAAATCACATCCCCTCCCCCACAGTCATTAACTGCCAAGAGACCCTCCCCTACGGACAATAAAAATGTTGAGGGGCACCCATTTAACTCAAAGCCTTCTTATCTGTTTGGGTTGTATACATTTGTGGTTTTATCTGTATGTGAGAAAAATCATGTAGTCCCCCCAAGTCAGGTCTGTGCATAAAAGAATGTTTAAACTAGTGAAACACCACCCTCCATTCCCTCCTCCCCTTCTGCCCCTCTGACCCTGGCAACAGCTATAAGAAATCTCTCTCATTGGTGGCCTGGGTTTGCTGGGCGGGGGATTGCTTGGTTTTTTGGTTTAATTTTTGCCGGGTTTGTTTTTGCTGCCATGGATAGTTAAATGGAAACCTTCCTTCCATTCTTTGCAGTCCTCACATCACACGGTACCTGCAAATCTCCCATGTGACTGACTTCAAAGGTTGCTTTCTTCGGTTTGTCCTATATTTCCCAGGACTTCATTGCACAGACACAGTGTGCAACCACTCCCCATTGTCTGGGCATTTAGTTTGCTTCCACTGTTCTGCAGTTGTAAATGGTGCAACATCCAACACATTTCCTTTAGTTCCATGGTTTGGCTTAGACCACTGCACTGGTCTGGAATTGCCACTATCTGCCTATGTTCCCCTCAGGATCTGGACAAGATCATCAACTCATAGTGTTTCCACAGAGGCTGAATCTTCTATCCCTGCCCTGATCTAAAGAAGAAGGACACTACATGAAGTCAGCTCCACTCCTGACTCCTGAATATTTTTGCCTGTTTATAAGATGAGCTGTTTTCTAGATACTGTTTCCTGGAATTGAGACTGCAGCTCAGGACATCTTGTGCCCGTTCATGCCACTGGGCATTTTGAGGTTCTGCAAACAGACTCACATGGCTGGCTAGAACACAGTCTTCAAGGCCTGCCTGTACCTTGAGTTATCAGTGATTGCCACAGATTTGGAACGCATCAGGGAGCAATGGCATTTGGTCTTAGAGGAAAACTCAGTAGCTCTAGCTCTAGAGACCTCTGGGTCTCTAAAGTATAGCCATCTCAGCTGACTTAGGGCAAAGAATGAAACCCAAACAGACTTGGAGGCATCTTACAAGCCACACTGGACATTTACCTCAGCTGTGTCCTCTTGTTTGTCTCACCTAGTTAGCTGACCCAGAACTCTCCAGTGTCCCTCTGTTCTTCATCTCACAATAAAATGATCCACGGTCATCTGCCTGAGCTACTTGTGGTTGAAGGGATGCAGAGGGGCATGCCGCCTCCCATTCGCCATGTTCTTAATTTTCTATTTGGTTTTCGAAAAGAAAACATGAATGTAAGGAATAGATGTGAGTTGTTCAGGTTCCCCTCACACAGGGCAGCCGAGGAAGCAACATACGCGTCACTTGCTCAGGTTGGGAGGGGGGTTGTTATAGACTATGTTTCTTGGAGTCTACAAGCAAAAATGTCCACCTGGGGAGAACTACCACAGAGATGAAAAGCTGGATTCTTGCCACTGTCCCACCCCCGCTTCCTTCAGCACTGCCTCATTTGAGCTGAGCTCGGATCATGAGGCACAGGCAATCTAAAGAGCATCTGTGAGTTAGGCATTAACACAGACAGGGTCATGGCCTTGGAGCTGGAGTTACAAGCAGTTGCGAGCGACTGATAAAGGTGCTGAGCTGCAGCTGCCCTTAACTGCCATTTCTCCAGCCCTGCGCTCCAGCCACGCTGAGGAGAGGTTACAGTCTGAGGCTTGCTGAGAGCTTGTGGAGACAGGACCAGCCCATTCAGCCTGAGGTAGAGGTAAGAAGCTAGTGACAGGCTGCTTTGCTTTTCTGATATTCAGCTTGAAGTTTGAACCCTAATATCAGTCTCTGGGTCTTTTATTTATTCACATTATAGTCCAATGGCTGAGATCCACTCATGATCTTCTGGGTTGCTCCAAAGGTTTGGGGCACTTCTTTGGCTCCACCCTCTGCAGCACATACAGTTTGACTTGTAGGCTTCAGCTGGCTCCACTCTACTTACTGTTGCTGCTGCTCTTGGTGGTCATCGTATGGTACTGGCGTCTCCAAATGCTGGGGTCTTCTGCTGACATTGGGCTGCACTTTCACCAATGGCCTCTCATAGGCTCTCTTCATAGTGACAAGACTCAACTTCTTTGCATGATCCTTTCAGTCCTGGATCTTCAACTGCCACTGAGGCTGCACCTTTCCCAGTGGCCTCTCCTGGCCTCTCACAGTGCTAGGCTTCAGTTGCTCTCCATAAGCCCTTCATGCCTTCAAAACCAGTACCACCTGGGTAGCTCCTATACATTACCAAGTCCTGCCAACACAAGGCACAACCTTGGCTACCTCTAGAACATAACTTCTCAGTGCTCTGAGGAAACACCAGATTTCACCTCAACAATGCTGGTCTCTTCCTAGTCACCACTAATTTCTTAGCTCCAGCTAACCAGTTGTCCCAGTAACATAAAGTTTTCACTCTAGTAGTTCTAGTATCTTGTTAAACACAGCTGATTCTTCAGCCCCAGCTAACCAGAACCACCAAATCTTAATTTAAAATAACAAATGACCCTGGTAGCATCTTTAAACTTCCCTCTGAAACTTCACAAGCCAGGCCGCCATCTTCTGCACTGCTCTTAACATTCTTATCTTCCAAGCTCCTAAAGAACATCCCACAGAGCTCTTAACACTCAATGGTATTTTTTTTTTTAGCCCAAAGTTCCAAAGTCCTTCCACAATCCTCCCCCAAACATGGTCAGGTCTGTCACAGCAGTACCCTACTCCTGGTACAGCCACTATGGGAGTCAATTCGGGGCTTCCTCAAAAACTACAAATGGAACCAAGGTACTCTTCTAGCTATGTGCCTGAAGTCAACCTGCCACACACGTTCATGCACATTTATTACTGCACTGAGCATTATGTTGTTAGCTGAGAAATGGAAATGATCTAGATGGCCATCATCAGAAGATGAAGTACATATATTTGCATGATGGAAGTTTCTTAGACATTTGCAGGAAAATGAGTGGCCTGGAGATACCTGTTTTAAGCAAAGTAAGTCAGACTCAGAAAATCATGTTTTCTCTCACATGTTGGATCTGGAATTTTATTATGCACAGTGTAGATGGTAAACATAGAAAGGGACAATGGGAGGAGAGGATGAAGTCTTAAGAGGGAGAGGAGGAAGAAAAGGATGGAATTCACATGCTGTGGGAGAAGAGGGAGGACGGTTGAGACAGAAGAGACGGCAAAGGAAGGCTAGAGAGGAAGGAATGAGAGCAAGGTGCCAGCATGAACCATCACGGTGTATATGGACTTTTTGTTCATTCATTTATTTAGTTCGTAAATAAAGTCATGCACAATTATGATACAGAATACAGTATGTTCACAAAGGCATGGCTAAATTAAACCAATTAACATGTTATATCACACATATTCATCATTTTTGTTTTGAGAACACTTAAAGTATACTATCTCACAACTTTTAAAATATAGCATATTGTTATCAACTATATTTATCATGCTCTCAGTAGACCTCAAGACTTCACAGAGTCCATGCCTCTTGTCCAACTGCAGTTTTCTATCCTTAAACCAATTGTTTCCCCATTGTTAAAAGACCCACACTGAAGCCTAATAGCCATAATTCTGCTCTCTGTTCCCATAAGTTCATCATTTCTAGGTTACACAAAAAATTGAAATTGTGTGACATTTGTCTTCCAGTGTGTCACTTATTTTTTTTTTGGCAAGCATATAACTTTACTACTTACTAAAGATGAAATCAAATTTGCATGCACAGGAGAGCACCAACTGAAGCACCTTGGATTCATCACATATTTGAGTTTCAATTAGCATATATA
>NC_048599.1:15297555-15339518 GCF_003668045.3 Cricetulus griseus
GGTAGACTCATTCCCATTTTCTTGAGGAGTCGCCATACTGATTTCCACAGTGGCTGTACAAGTTGGCACTCCCACCAGCAGTGGAGGAGTGTTCCTCTTTCTCCGCATCCTCTCCAGCATAAACTGCCATGTATATGGACTTTTAAAAATAGCTTTAGGACTGGTAGGATGGCTCAGCAGGTTAAGGTTCATGATGCATAAGCCTGATGGCCTGAGTTCAATACCCAGGACCAGGTGAACACAGAGGGAGAGAGAGACGCTCAATAGACTTGTCCTTGCACCCTACACGTATGACCTGGCACATGCATTCAAGATCCCCACATACATCGTAAAAGACAGATACAAAATGATTGATAGATTGACTGATTGATAATCCACAAAGTAATAATTTTTAAAATATAGCAACTTTATTGACCTTCTTTCTCTAGGGAAGAAGCGAGTGTGAGCAGTTCCTGGATAGTAAGGGAGCTCAACAAAGGCCTCTCCGAGTCCCTGATTCCCCCATTTGATACACCTCAGTTTCCCAGGATCCTGCCCTTAAATCTAGAATTTTGACTCTTTTAGGCTCTAGAATGCTGGCCTCTGCTTCTATATTACGGTCAATAGAAGAGAAAGGGGTGAATGGGCCTTTGGCTTTAAGATCATGTCTAGCTCCAAGGGAAACTTTCATTTATTCATTCGTTTGTTTGTTTAAGTGTTTTAGATCGCAGACAGTTTCCCCTCCCTCCTCTCCTCCAAGTCCCATCCCCAGCCTCCCCTGTGTTTCCACTCTTCCTCCATTTCGGTTTAGCAAAGGGCAGATCTCCGATGAGTATCAACAAAACATGATATATCAAGTTGCAGTAAGATTAAGCACCTCCCCATGTATTACGGTTGAGCAAGGCCACCCAGTATGCCCTGTTCCCACTGTTAGGAGTCCCACAAGAGGACCAAGCTACACAACTGTAACATATATGCAAAGTGCCTAGGTCACTTCCATGCATGCTCCCTGGTTGTCAGTTCAGTCTCTGTGAGCCCCTATGAGCTCAGATAGTTAATTCTGTGAGTTTTGTGAAGTCCTTGACCTCTCTGGCTCCTGCAATCCTCCCCGACCCTTTTGCAGGACTCCCTGAACTCCACCTAATGTTTGGCTGTGAGTCTGCATCTGTTTCCATCAGTTGCTAGATGAAGCCTCTCTGATAGTATTGGGCTAGTCACCAAGCTGGTCACAGGAGATGGCCAGTTCAGGCCATGAATCCGCTATTGCTAGGAATCTTATCTGGGGTCATCCTTGTAGATTCTTGGGAGATTTCCTTACCCCAGGATTTTACCTGGCCCCAAAATGCCCCCTCTTTCCAGTAGTCTCTTTCAATACTGTCCCTCCATACACCCCCAACCTGATCTTTGACACCCACCCTTGGTCCACTCACGAAATCTTTTCTATTTCCCCTTCCCAGGGAGATCTAGGAATACCCCGCCCCCCACCCCAAAGAACCCTCCTTGTTACCTAGCCCCTCTGGGTCTGTGGATTGTAGCATAGTTATCCTTTATTTTATAGCTAATATCTACTTATGAGGGAATATGTACCATGTTTGTCTTTTTCAGTCTGGGTTACCTCATTCAGGATGACTTTTTTTCCAGTTCCATCCATTTGCCTTCAAATTTCCTGATGTCCTTTTTTTTAACAGCTGAGTAATGCTCTGTTGTGTAAATGTGCCACATTCTCTTTGTCCATTCTCTGGTTAAGGGACAGCTAGGTTGTCTCCAGGTTCTGGCTATTTGCAAACATAGTTGAACTTCAAGTCTTTGAAAAAAGAAATTGAAGAAGATATCAGAAGATGGAAAGATCCCCCATGTTCATGGATCAATGGGATTAACATAGTAAAAATGGCCATCTTACCAAAAGCAGCCTACAGATTCAATGCAACCCCATTAACATCCCAAGACAATTCTTTGCAGACCTTGAAAGAACAATACTCAACTTCATATGGAAAAACAAAAAACCCAGGATAGCAAAAACAATCCTATACAATAAAAGAACTTCTGGAGGAGTCACCACCCCTGATTTTAAGCTCAACTACAGAGCATGGTATTGACAGAAAAACAGACAAGTGGATTAATGGAATCAAATCGAAGACCCAGATGTAAATCCATACACCTATGGGCACCAAATTTTCAACAAAGGAGCCAAAATTATACAATGGAAAGAGAAAAAAACATGTTCAACAAATGGTGCTAGTCTAACTGGATGGTGGCAAATAGAAGCAAGGGGAGCTTTTAATGAAGGTATATACAGAGCAACCAGGCGAGAGAAAAAGGGGAGAAACACAGTAGACTTAGAAAAGGCAGAGTAAAACCATCCATAACCTCTCGCTGATTTTTAATTCTTAGATCTTCTCTTTCTTACTTCTCCCCTCTGTCAGCTTTGGGCTCAGTTATTTTCATTAGTTTGTTTAAAATGTTTTTATTTTAATTTTGTGTGTTTGCACGTGCATATGTGTGCTACATGCACATGCATGCAAGTGGGCATAGAACGAGCCATGCACTCAGGTCAGAAGACACCCTTCAGGTGTTGCTCTCTGATTCTATCATGGGATCTGGCGATCAATCCCAGGCCATCAGGTTTGCACAGCAAGTGCCTTTGCACAGTGAGCCACCTCACAGGAACATGTCATCCTTACTTTTAAAGCCACGTTACTAGTCTCTTCCACTAATTACAGATCATTTTCTCTTTCCAGTTGCGTTTCTGACACTTTATTATTTGAACATATGTTAGTTCTACCCATTTAACCTGTTCTACCCATTTATCTTCTGTTCTTCCTTTTCTTATTGATACCTTCATGATTTCAATCTTTATAAATATACTGAGCTTTTTTGGTGGGCTTCTGTAGCCTCTCTTGGAGACTGTTCCATGGGAACTTAGAAAGATGTATTAATACATTGTAATGTTTTGTGGTGCAATCCTTAACACATGACTCAGTTGTCATTGATCAGTACACTACTCAAGTCCCGCCTATACTGGTGCCACATGTCATTCCAGACTTCCTTCTACTCCCTTCAATTCAGATGTTTGCGTCAGCTGCTTGGGTCTCTACTGACAACAGCATGCAACGTGCATGTTTCAGGTACTTGCATCTTCTCCGTGGGTAAATCCTGGCGCAAGGGTACAAGAAGGCTGATGCCTCAGTTTGACAAACAGATGGGCAGGGGATATTTCCCTCCTCTGCTTTTTCCCATTCGTGTCCTCAGAGGATTGCCCAATGCTCCTCAAGTCAGGGAGTTCATTGGTACACAACACTTATTGTCTCGTGGCAGCTGTGGGTTAGTCTCTTTTCTCTGATGCCACCTCCTTCCCCTTGTCTCTGCCACTGTCCTTCAGCGTGACTGATTCTAAGTATTGGATGTTTTTTTATTACTGATTAACGTCCTTTTTGTTCAGCTTCACAAACTCCTTTCGGACTTTCTTGAAAAACAGGTCTTGTGGAGACAACCCCCTTGATTTTTACTTTGGTACAGGTGTCTTATCTGTCTTCCACTCACCAAGAACAGGTCTGTGGGGTGAGTATTTTTGATTTGCATGTTTCTCCCTTTGAAAACATTAAATATCTCTCCCTGGCCAGAAGAATGCCTCTGGGAAGTCTCCTACCACTGCCACTGGAATTTCCTTCTGTGTTGACTGACTCCTCTGTTCTCTCACTGCCTCAGGCTCCTCTCTGGCTTTGATCTTTAGAATTTTGATCAGAATATTTCATGGGGTAAGATTATCCCTGGTAGAAGAAATTTGATCTCCTGAATCTGGACACTCTGATCTTTCCTTGTATTTGCAAAGTCTCCTGCTGTTGTTTCCTCAGAAGATTTAAAACACAAACGACTTTGTCTGCTCTCCCTTGAATACCACTGACACAAACATTTGCCCTTTTCATGTTGTCTGAGGAAGCATTCCTCCACTCCTCTGCTCGTTCTTCCACGGAGACTGTATTTTCAAGCAACCTGTCTGTGAGTTAAAAGATTCTTTGGTTCAATCAGTTCTAATGATGCTCACATGCACATGCATCGTTTCACAGGGTTGGGTATGGATTTTTAATCATTACTTTAATCTCTTTGCTAAGTTTCTCCAATGAATTTCCGTATTATTTCCCTTCATTCTCTTGAAGTTCATTTTGATTCTTCTAAATTGAAAATCACTTTCAATTATTGTGGCGTTAATACGGCCTATATATCTGCATTCAGCCTCAGGCATTTTATCTTCTCCAGCAGGCAAGGCCATGTTTCCCTGATTGTTACTCATCTTTATCCTGCACCCATGCCTTGAATTGATGACGTATGCATTCCAATCTTTATATTCTGACAGTATCTGAGATTGTCTTTCAATAGGAAGTTTACCCAACAGTTCACTGCAAACTATGAGCAATGGTCCCTATGTTTGTGACTATTACAACCATTGTGGTCCTGGGGACACCCTAAGGCCATGACTGAAATGGACTGCACATTCTGTGGTGGAGAAGGGAAGTAATCCTATGATCTTGAACTTGGCTTAGCAACATATTGGAATTCTGTGGCTCTCAAGACCGACAGTGCCGCTGTCATCCAGTGTAATACAAGCTGGTACTCTGGCAGGGAGTGCATGTTAGCATCTACCATTGATGTGGAGGCTAACACTATGTGTATCAGACATGACACAGATGTATAAGGGTGTGATGTGTATGTATAAGGGTTTTTAATGTTGTGCAACCAGTACTGGAGTCTGAGATAAGAGTTATCTGAACATAGCCTCCTCATTCCCAGTTGTTGTCTCTGTATGTTGTGGTAATGAGAGCAGAAGAAGGGTATAAATGCAAAACTGTCCTTCCTACCTCCATGATGGGTTATCTCTTAGTGTAACTAGTTTCATTTTGTCTTCCCCATGCAAGTATGTTGCACTTTCTCATAGTCATCTCTCATTACCAAATCTTGTCCCGTCCTGGTTCTGTCTCTTCCCACATCTGCTTTTATGTCTTGTGTATTTTTTAAACCTAGATTCCATGTGACCTGTCTCAAAGTTCCCATTTTCCCATCTGTCTGATAAATTCTCCCGCTGATGGTCTCTGCCAAAAGAAAACACAGTCTTTGTCTTTTTGAGTCTGGCTTGAGTTCTGCAGGTCCATCCCATCCCTGGCAGCAGCAGCAGGGACAGAGACACAGCTCCACACTGTCACCTCCAACAGCTGAGGAGTCCCTTTAGTCTTTGGCAGACCTTGACTGGGGTGAAGTTGAACCCTTGGCTTGACACAGAACAGAGTTTCAGGAAGAGCCAGTATGAAGCAGAATTCGGGTTTATTAAAAGACATTTTTCAAGGGGTTGAAGAGCTGTGTCAGAGGTTAAGAGCACTGGCTGCTCTTGCAGAGGACCCAGGTTTTGTTCCCAGCACCAACATGGTAGCTCACCACCATCTGTAACTCCAGTTCCAGGGAGTTCAATGCGTCTTTTGTTCTCCTTGAACAATACATGTACATGATGGACATACATACACCCGACTCAAGCACAGAAAATAATAAAATAAAATAAAAATGTCAAGGATATTTTTAGCATAGTTTTTAAGGGTTAAGAGAAAGAACATCACTCAGAAAGAAAGACATGCCCAACAGTATGGAAGGGGCCCCTCGAGAATCTTTACAGTAGCCACATGCACAACTTTGGTAGGTTTTGAAGTCACAACTTTCAAAGCGGCTCCATGAAATCAGAGTTGTTGCTGAGTGTAACTGACAGGGTTACAACACTGCACAGAGACGGTGCATGTTAAGATAGCTTCATTGTGAGCAAACTTAGCAGTCTTGTGAGGATCTCAGAAAAGATTAAGGAGTGAAACCACATAGGGTACATGCGATTGGGCCTTATGAATGGTTCCTTGCTATTTTAACATAAAATACATTGCCTCTAGGTTGTCAGGAGTCTCATATCGATGATGAGGGACTGGCTCCCAAATCCCTAATCTTAAAGCACTGCTTTGTGTTTGGGGTTGTTGTAGAAACCATCAAACTAATTCATTGAGTTATTAACCTCTGTCATACACAGATTTTTCACATATTCAATAGTTCATAGGGAAATAATCATGATTTCCCAACTTCCCAAGAAATATCCCATGGCTTAATGTTTCAACCAACTACATGTTTCTGGTTGAGGGGTGGGGACTGTATTTGTTCATGACCTGTGACTATTTTTAAGTATGACAAATTCACTAGATAAGTTTTTATTTAGGATTTCTTACATCAATTTAAAGCAGGTTTACAATGTAGCTTCCTTCCATGGGTAACATCTTTTTCCATATTTGAGCATCCTAAAGTTGTAGGGAATAATAGACTTTTTAAAACTAAGTCTTCTGGGCCAGAGTAGCATTTTAAGATATTGGCAGGTTAAACCAACTAAAAAGAAAATTTCTTTAAAGTGAAATCTACAGGTCACCAATGTCACAGCAACCCAAAGAGGAAAGACAGCAGCACAAATTACAGCTAAAAGATGTATAGTCAGGAGATGGCTCAGTGGTTAAGAGGTCATACTGCTCTTGCAGAGGACCTGGACTTGATTCCAAGCATACAGAAAGGATAGTTTCCAACCACCTACACTGCTAACTCCTGGAGGATGTAGAGACCTCTGCCTGCCTCCCTGGGCACCTGCACTTGCGTGCCCATACACACACACCTAGCCACTCAATTAGAAAGAAAAAATAAATATTTTTGAAAAGATAGTTTTGCTTCCACATTAGGCTCTAAGTCTTTTGGATGTAGCTACAAAGCTGTTTTGTTATTTGTTTGTCACAGTCCAGAATGACCTCAATTAGAATTAGATTTCTGTTTTTTTAACTTCATCAACAACTGAAGCTTTTACACATTCATGAAGACATTTTAAAAAAAGAAAATTAAGAAATAAAATGTTAGTTAATCTTGTGTTCCACGTAAATAGACATTTTTGATAACTCTAATATTGTATCACTAGGCTGTTCTCCTCCCTAGATTTTGTGATGTCATGGGTAGTGTTTAAATGTTGATGTGTGGAAAGTAAACTTTCAAATGCACCCTCAATGAAGGCTTCTGGGAGAGATGGGGTTCTGATTTCTCTACATTTCCAGTAAGAAGAAAGGGTTGGCCAGTCTTATGTAATAAGTATACATTTATGTTTTTTTTAATGTATGAGCACTCTGTCAGCATGTACATTGGCAAGCCAAATGGCATCAGATCCCATTATAAATGGTTGTGAGCTACCATGTGGTTGCTGAGAATTGAACTTAGGACCTCTGGAGGAGCACCCAGTGCTCTAAACCATGGAACCATTGTTCCAAGGGTTGGTCGGTCTTGATGCCTAGTCTAGAAAAAATATTTTACTCTCACTGACTCCTAGTGTCCCGCATGAAGCAGACCCCATGAAAAGGTCAGCCTCGTGATACCCTATGAAAAGGACAGCCCACCCAGGCCCTAGAACATTATATCAGGGTGTTAACTCTGCTGTCCTACTCTGTGAACCACAGGTCCTTCTGATGGCAGTCCCCCCACGAAGCTGGCATAAACATCCTTGGCCTTCATGTTCACCTGCACGGCTTTCTTGGGAGATGAAGCCACTTAGCCTCTCTCTACTCACAGTGACCATCCTTCTTTGCTGTGACATGACTCAGCCTACATTCAGAAAGGGGATGTGTAAGACACAGTGCTCCTGGGTCTGCTTGGACAGGAAAGCTTTCCTTGGGGTTGTCTGTGGGACCACTTGGCACTGATGCCTGAAGCATGGTTCTCAGTTCATAGGTGCTCAAGACTCACTTTGTGGTATTTTTCTGCAGCTGTAGACAAACCAGGGTATTGCCCAGAGTTTCATCTTTCCTGCCCTTTTACCCTCCTTCCCATATGCTGGAGGGATAGAAGCTGCAGAGGAGCTAAAAAGTGTTGCTTCTTCTACTGTCAGATGCGCTGTGTGGAACCATGGCACACTTTGGATTAGGTGAGCAGCCGCAGACATGCTATTCTTTGTTGTTTTTTTAGACATGCTATTCTTGATGCTCCTCCTGGAACCCTTGTGTCGAGTCCCTTGCCTTGAAGGGAGCTGCAAACTATCTGTACCTCTAGACAGTGTGTCACTCAGGGCATCTGAATGAATTAGGATTGTCCAGAGATTGCCCCCATCCTCAGAAAATGTGTCATCATTACATGGGTAGGCGTCACTCTTTCCTGCATACTAAGGACAAATGAATAAGATTATCCCAAAGCTCCTCAACCACCGCTGAATGTTTCTTTATGCTCATTTTCAGTTGCCCCTTTTCATATCTTCTAGCATTTCCCACTACATCTTAAATTATGAAGGGATTATGAAATTTGAATTTCCTACCTGACTGGCATAGAACCACTCAGCCCCTAGTTCCCTGACAGTATATCTCAGTGTTCTTGGAAAGAAAGCACACAGTAAGATTCAGGGCACGGTGACCAGGTGACCCAGAATCATGTGCCTAGCACAGTTTGCATCTGATCTTATTTCTGTTCTTTCTAGACAAAAATGAGAAGACACCAGGCTGTGGTGGCGCACGCCTTTAATCCCAGCACTCGGGAGGCAGAGGCAGGCAGATCTCTGTGAGTTCTTGACCAACATAGTCTACAAAACTAGTTCCAGGACAGCCAGGGCTACATAGAGAAATCATGTCTCAAAAAAAAAAACCAAAGACAACAAAATGAGAAGACACATGTGGTACAGTCTCAGTGTAGGATAGCTGGCCTCCAGTTCCTTCTTGGTCCTCACAGGCCCTTCCAAGAGTTAAACACTTGTTAATATGAATACAAAACAGAAGAATAAAGAGTTGTGTATTTGTCTATTTTCCATTGCAATTAAGAATAAATCTACCTTAGGCTGGGATTTTAGAAACCAGAAAGACCTCCATGAGAGGTCTTTCACGAGACCTTTCATGAGAGGAATAAGTGAATTGTTAGATACTTTCCATTGATATTCCATCCAATGGACTTTGTTCTCAGAAGAATTATATAAAACAGACTGTACTGGAGGTCACAAAGCAAATCATTTTTATTAGTTTTTATTTAAATTAAAAACAATATTTCACACACCAATCCCAGCTCCCTCTCTCTCCTGTCCTCCCTCTCCCCCCACCAACCCTCCATCCCGCCCCCTATCCACTCCCCAGGGAGAGTGAGGCCTCCCACGGGGGAATCATCAAAGTCTGTCACCTCATTTGGGGCAGGACCTAGGCTGTATCTAGGCTGAGAGAGTAACCCCCTATAGGGAATGGGCTCCCAAAGCCCATTTTTGCACTATTGATAAATACTGGTTCCACTGCCAGAGGCCCCATAGACTGCCCAGATCCCTCCCAACTGACACCCACATTGAGGGGGCCTGGTTTGGTCTTGTGCTTGTTCTTCAGCTGTCAGACTGGGTTCTTTGAGCTCCCACTTGCTCAGGTCAGCTGTTTCTGTGGGTTTCCCCAACATGGTCTTGACCCCCTTTGCTCATCACTCCTCCCTCTCTAAAACTGGATTCCAGGAGTTCGGCTTACTGCCTAGCTGTGAATCTCAGCTTCTGCTTCCATCAGCTACTGGATGAAGTCTCTAGGATGGCATTTAAGGTAGTCATCACTCTCCTTATAGGGGAAGGGCATTTAAGGTAGCCTCTCCACTATTGCTTGGATTCTTAGTTGGGGTCATCCTTGTGGATCCCTGAACATTTGCCTAGTGTCAGATTTCTCTATAACCTATAATTGCTCTCTCTATTTAACTCTCTTTTCTTGCTCTCCTCTATTCTTCCCCCAACTCGACCTTCCTGATCCCTCAGGTTGTATTCCCCCCCCTTCTCCCTTTCTCTTTCTCCTCCCTCCTCCCACCCCATGCTCCCAATTTGCTCAGGAGATCTTGTCACAAAGCAAATCTTAACAAACAAAAAAGTAACCAAAATAACTTCTTATCTATTATCAGATAATAGTACAGAGAAACTAGAAGCCAAGAGCAAGAGAAACCATACTTGGGGGCTGCATGATACATTTTTGAATGAAGAAATAAGGGAGAAAAGAATTCATAGAACAAAATGAAAATGGGAAAACAACTTTGCCTTTACAAAACAGCTAAGGAAATTCCAAAGGAAAATTGGCTACTGTCAGAGTTTATACAGTGAATCAATGTGAAGATTGGATAAGAAACTTAAAACATCCAAAAGTCATATTAAAATGAAAGCACCAATTAGGAAACTCTTAGGAATACAGCTAAGGCAGTTCTAACAACACTTACACTTATCAATGTTTGCCTTTTAAAAAATTATCAGATAAATCTCAAATAAATAACTTGGTCATGAATTACAATGTCTTAGACAAACAATGACAAGTCAAACTCAAAGCAGCAGGTGGTAGGAAATAATGAAGATCAGGGCTGAAATATATTAAATAGAGACAAAAAGGAAAAGTAACTACCGAGCCATAGAATCAGGACATTGTATGGCACAAACATGTATCCATACCAATGGAAGAAAACAGAAGAACTAGAAATAAACCCGTGAAGATATAGCCATCTGAATTTTCCAATGCTGCACCCTCACCAGTAGCATCCTGGTCTCTCTTCAGGGACTCTGCCCCTGCCTCATGGTGCCTTTGCTTCTCTAAATTTATTGCAATTTTAATCCTGGGGTTCTCACTGCAACTGAGGCTGTACCTTCAACAATAGCCTCTCCCAGCCTCTCTTCAGGGAGACTCTGACACTGCTGCTCAATGTCAAGCCTTAGCTGCTCTCCATGACCCCACCCAGTGCCTTCAAGATCAGCACCATGGGAAAAGAAACTCTTGCATGTTAACAGGTGTGGGTGCCAACAGCAGAACCACAGCTTCTGTGTATGGGACCTGAAGAAATTCTCTCCAGAAGGTATCGCCTCAATGATGCTGGTCTCTTGCTAATCACCACTGATTCTTCAGTCCTGGCTAAGTCACATTGACTGTTCCTGTAAAGCACAGCTTTTTCTTCCACAGATTATTGATTCTAATGGATATCAGAAACAGCTGTAGTTGGTTTTTATTTATTTATTTATTTACTCTTTTGGGGGCCCACCACCTAGCTCCCAAATAAATACACAGAAACTTCTTACTTATGAGTGCCCAACCTTAGCTTGGCTTATTTCTAGCCAGCTTTTCTTAAATTATCCTATCTACCTTTTGCCTCTGGGCTTTTACCTTTCTCTATTCTATGTACCTTTATTTCCTTCTTACTCCATGGCTGCCTAGGTGGTTGGGTGGCAGACCCCTGATGCCTTCCCCTCCTTCTCCTTTTCCCTCTCTTCCCTCTTCTTTATTTTCTCCTTCTATTTATTCTTCCTGCCTGACAGCCCTGACTATCCCTCCCTCCTGCCTAGCTATTGGCCATTCAGCTCTTTATTAGACCAATCCAGTGTTTTAGACAAGCAAGTAACACAGCTTCACGGAGTTAAACAAATGCAACATAAAAGAATGCAACACATCTTTGCATCATTAAACAAATGTTCCAAAGCATAAAGGAATGTAACACTTCTTAAACTATATTCCCCAACAAACAATGCCTCCATTGCCTGCATCTTTCTCCCATATAAGTACTCATCAGGCCCAACCCTGCTTGGCTTCTGAGATCAGACAAAGTTGGGTGTATTCAGGGTGCTATGGCTGTTGTCCCTTGTACCTTTCTCAGCATTCTTATCTTCCTAGCTTCCATAACAGTTCATTGGGCTTTGAGCAATGAATGGCTTTTCCAGCCCAAAGCTTCAAAATTCTAAGCTTTATTGAAAAAAAGAAAGAAAAGAAATAAGGAAGGAAGAAGAGAAAGAAAGAGAGAGAGAGAGAGAGAGAGAGAGAGAGAGAAAGAAAGAGAGAAAGAGAGAAAGAGAGAAAGAAAGAAGAAAGAAAGGGAAAGGGGAAGGGAGGGGAAGGAAGGGAAGGGAAGGGAAGAGAGGGTTTAGTACATCACAGCAATATTCCACTCTCTGCTCCCAATCTCTGCTCTAGTTTTCTGTTGCTGTGATAAAACACAGACCAAACCCAATCTGGGGGAAAGGGTATCTTAACTACTTCTCTGTGGTGGTGAAGAGACATCATGTCCAAGGTAACTTACAGAAGCAAGAGCTTGTGGGGGTGCACAGTTTCAGAGATTGAGTCACGGCCAACATGGCAGGGAGCATGGCAGCAGGAAGACATGGTGCTGGAGCTGGAGTTGAGAGCTCACATCTTGAGACACAAGCACTAGGCAGAGGGGGCACGGGGAGAGACAGATTGGGAATGGTGTGGGCTTTTAAAACCTCAAAGCCCACCCCCAGTGACAAGGCCATACTTCCCAATCCTTCCCAAATAGTTCCACCAAATGGCAACCAAGTATTCCAACATATGAGCCTATGGGGTCCATTCTCATTCAAACCACCATAAAATCACTTATTTGGTTTGCACAGTCTATCATTAAAAGAATTCAGGACAAGAACTGTGGAAGAACACTGCTTCCTGGCTTGCTTCCTCTGGCTTGCTCAACCTGCCTTCTAACAAAACTTAGGTCCATCTAGTTACCCATGGGGCAGCACAGCCCACAATGAGCTGGACCCTCCTTTATCAATCATTAATCAACACAGACATGTCCACAGGCCAATCTGATGGAGGTATTTTTTTCAATTCAGACCCCCTCTTCCTAGATGACTCCAGTTTGCATCAAGATGGCATAATATAATGGCTACAAACAGTCATAGGTGGAAGGAAAAACTCACAAAGGGGAAATATCATTATGTGGCCCCAGAACAGCCCTGGAAAAGGTGACATAACCAAGTGTTGCTGAAGTTAAGGAGCAGCCGGTCTCCTCTCACACACCGCTGCTGCTTGTCATATGTGTACTCAAGAGCTGTTTGCCATATTTATGATGGCAGAGCACATCTACTCTGTGTGCCCTCCGTGCCATTAACCCAGCAATTCCAATTCGAACTATGTCCCACCTACATACTTCAAAATGTATATACAAGATTGTTCACGGCAAAGACCCACATACTTGGGACATCTCCTTTCTGCTGTTTTGGGTTTTGAACTCTGATTTTGTTGCTGCTGCTGGGGGTTGGTTGGTTCTCTTGCTTTTGTTTGGTAGGTTAACAAAAAGCAATGGATTGTTAACCTACGAAGCACTTCCTACATTTGCTTTCATGTCACATGAACTCCAGGACTTTTTCTTTACTTCTTGTCTCTGCTTTCAGCTCTCAACCTCCTCTTCCCAGCCCTCTTCCTAATTGATACATACACATAATTGACCTAGAGACCCACAAAAGGAAAAATCATGAAGCATCTGACTTTTTGTTTCATTGTTTATTTGTTGTTCAAGACAAAGTTTTTCAGCATAGCCCTGACTATTCTGGAACTCAATCTGTAGACCAGGCTGGCCTCAAAGGCAGAGATGCTCCCGCCTCTGCCTCCAGAGTGCTAGAGTTAAAGGTGTGTGCCACCACTGCCCAGGGGAGCATCTCTTTTGAATGTGACTTGTTCCATGTAAGACTATGAGCTCCTATTCCCTCCAGTTTCCTGAAGATGACATTTTACTCCTCTTATGGCTGAACACAGTCCCGTTGTTATGAGAACCACACCACATTTGTTTATTCTTCTGTGGCTGAACACGGGGCTGAGTTCATTACCACTCTCTTGGGACTAGTGTGGCAATGAACATTGATTAATCTGCAGATATTGCTAAAATATGTAGAGTCCTTTGGGTAAATATCCAGGAATGATATGGCTGGTTCATATGACAGATCTACCTTCGGTTTTTGAGGAATCTCCACATTGACTCTTACAGTAACTGAACCGATTTACGTGACCTCCAGTGTGTAAAGGGCTTTTATCTTTGAATCCCCACAAGCACCTGTGCCATTTGCACTTTTGATATAATAATTTAAAGCTTTCTGTATTATACACACTTCAGTAAATTTTTAAAGTTTTACATTTTACATTTTAACAAATTTATGTTTAGATCCTCATATTAAATATTTGAGTGGGATGTTATCATTTGGGGGTGTCTTATCTATTTTTGGGGGTTTTTTGGGGGGTTCGAGACAGGTATCTCTGTGTAGCTTTGGAGCCTATCCTGCCACTCAATCTAGAGACCAGGCTGGCCTCAAACTCACAGAGATCTGCCTGCCTCTGCCTCCCGAGTGCTGAGATTAAAGGTGTGTGCCACCAATGCTCAGCTTATTTTTATCTATTTTAATACAATATTTTATTAATAATTTGAGAATTGTATGCACTGTATTTTCATCATATTCACCCCACTCCTTCTCTTAACTCCATCCAGATCTACTTCCCAACCTGTGCTCCATCTCAACATCAAGTCCTCCTTCACATTTTAATGACCACTGAGTCAAATTTATGCTGCCCATATGCTAACGAATGCGAGGCCATTCGCTGGAACATAGTTGCCCTGCCAGGGTGCACACGGGTGGTTTATAAGCCAATGGTAGATTATTAAATTTGGCTGTGATCTTACTTTTTCCTTTATATTTATCCTTCCCCTCTTTTTAGCTATGTACCCAACTTGGGTCAAGAACTCAAGACCTCATTAGACTTGGATAGTTGGCCAGGTTTCTAATACCCAGCAGGAGAACCTATCCCCCAAAAGACAGAGGGGACAGAGAAAATATATAAAGTGTTTATATGCCTGTTATGCCCAGATCATGGGGTCCCCCAAAGACTACTAAGGTGTCTGAATCAGTCTGCGAAAGCTTGGACCCTATGTGTCCTGCGGAGCAGTAAGATTGAAGAACCTTAAGCTCAGTTGGGGTGAGGATTTTTTTCATATCAGAGGTTGGGGTGAGCAGATTTCTGAGGTTCAGGACACTGACATTAGATTCGATGTGTCTTGGTGAAAGGGGGAATAGGTACGTGCTGGTCTCAGGGACATCTGGTGATCTTATCTAATGGTTGGAATCTCGGGTACTCCCCTTTAGAAGCTGGCCACTCTCTGGGTGGTGTCAGCCTACGGCTTTTCCTGGAACCCAGTGCTGCCTGCCACTAAACTGAAATTCAGGCCTACTCTCTTGGCTGGTTTTTATCAAGCCTGTCGCGGCAGCTGTGAGGCTAAGCTGCCCCGGGCCCCATAAACCTTGATCTTAAATCCCATGGAACATTTGAAAACTTCCACAAATCTACAAAGCTGGTAGCCCATTGCACTATCTTGCTTCGTCTTTGCAATGGTGTAGGTAGCATTTAAACACTAACAAGCAAAAAGTAAAGCTGCCTGTGTACCCACACCTGTGCCTATTTAGAGAGGTGGTGTTTCAAATTTTCTGGCTACATGAGATGACTGCCTCCGCTAGCTGGGGCACGAGACCTCTGAGCAGCAACTCTACTGCTACCTGAACCTACCATGTAACTTACAAATTGGGAAAAGATAAGCCAGCCCTGCTAGATCCTAAGAACAGAACATTACCTCCTTCCCTCTTGAAAACGGGCTAAGAGTGGGCTTGAAAGGAACCAACTAAGTCTTTCCGGTTCAGGATGATGCACTTCCTCTTTCCTGACCTGTGAACCCCCGCGTCACCCACTGGTTATCCAACACCCAACGCTGATGCAAACAGACCCTCCCTCCATAGTCAACGGTCAATTTTCTGAAGAGATGAAGCCAAGCAGCCTCATACTGTTGACTACAACCATTCTCCTTTGCCTCAACATGGTGCAGCCTAAACATACAGGTGATGCTGAGGGGTCCTGGCGGCACCGGGGGGGGGGGGAGCGTTTACCTGTTGAAAACTCTGTGGAACCAGCTAGCTGGTCCTTGCAGTAGTCCCGCCTGTGCTTCCTATTCACTCAAGGGTATTTTTCCGCAGCAACGCGAAAACCTCCAAAAACGTCAAAACCTGGGTTCTGCCCAGAGTATTTTGTTGACTGCCCATTTATCCGTCTACCCTTATGCAAGAAAGATAAAGGGTGCAAAGGCAACAAAAAGTGCTGTTTCTACGACTGCCAGATGCACTGCATGGAACCTTGGATAAGCATGGATTGAAGTGAGTGGTCCCAGACCTGGTGGACTCGGTGCTGCCCCAGCAAGATGCCCATGGACCCATCTTATCTGTTTCAGAGAGAGATGAGAGCTCAGCACCTGGGAAATCACTGTGACCCGAGCTTTTGGAGGGGTGCCTAGAAAACATAACATTCAAGCAGGAAGTGGTGCCCCACACTTGAGTGGTTGAGACAGAGGGGTTAGGAGGCCAGTGTCATCCCTGGCTAGGTAGGGAGTTTGAGGTCTGCCTGGGATACATATAACACCCTGCTTGAAATGGGTACCAGAATTCCCTGTAGGAAGCAACCACTTGGACAGCAGTATCTCTAAGTCACACAACTATTACTGAGTGTTTTTGCCATGATTATTTTCAACTGCCCCTTTTCTCAGTTTGTTGTATTTCACATTTAAGTTGAAAAGTAATGGATTGTGGTTCATAATTTCACAGTTGAATAGCCTAGAATCGTCCAGCCCTCAGTTCCCAAATCTTTGAGAGTCAGTACATCCCAGTTCTCTTGGAAGTAGGATCAGGCCAAGGTGTCAGTGGGATCCCAAAGCATGTCCCCAGAACAATTTACAGCCTCTTGTATTTCTGATTCTTCTTTTCCTAGATGGAAACCCTGTCTTAACCAAGCCTGGGAAGATACAATGCTGTTGGCTCCAAACTGGATAGCTGACCTCAAGTTCCTGTGTCTCATTGACCCCCCTATTATTACTAAGTTAAATGTTTATTAATATTAAAGCAAAATAAGCAAATAAATCCCTATGGAATAATTATTTCCTGGAGTTATAGCTGATTCTTGAAGATACTTTATATAGAAAAGAGGTTTATTTCTCTTATAGTTCTAGAGGCTCAGGAACATACTATCACTCTGTTGTTAGCTCTAGTTAGGGAATAAAATTGACTGGTAACACACATTGGTGTCAACGCATGTGAAAGCCAAGAGCAGTGTGTGGAGAAAAGCAAATAAGGGGAGGCACCAGCTCATCCCAAGGGAAAAATCCCACTTCCACCAGATAATACACTGATTGCCTCTGAAGGTGTTTCTCAGGACCAAATCAACTACCACTAGGCCACACCATTTAAAGGCTCCCTACCACACAATATGGCCACACTGAAGACAAGCATTCCATACATGAACTCTTCAGAGAAATGCTCAAAACAAACCAAATCCACTGTGTCCTTTTAACTCTGGAACTCTGTAAGACTTCTCCACAGCCTCCTCTCCTCTCTAGCTCCTGCTCCTCTTCTGTACACTTTTCCCTCCCTCCTCTGCCCTCCTCGCCTCCCTTTCCTTCCTCCCCCTTCTCTCTCTCCCATAGATCAGTTTTCAGAGACTTTCAGGTTAGATTTTTAGTGTTTGTACCTTATGGAAAACAGACACCCACCCTCAGATGGAAGAGCCCTGTGTGAATTACAGCATCCAGACAAGGGTGCTGGCTCCTTCCCACACACTGAACTAGGAACTTTGTACATTTGAGTTAGAGATAAGCCGGGAACTGTCTTTCATCTGGAGTGTTTGAAGACTGGGGAAATGCTCCAGAGGTAAAGTGTCTGCTGCACAAGCATGAAGATCTGAGTTTGGTTTGCCAGGCCCATGTGTGGTACACACCTCTAATGCCAGTGCTAGGAGGTGGAGACAGGAGGCTCTCAGGGGCTACCTGGTCAGCCATAGCTAGCCAATTAGTGAACACTAGGCTTAGTGAGTGACCCTGTCTCAAAAAGTAAGATAGTGATAGAGGAAGATGCCTAGTGTTGACCTCTGGTCTCACATGCACACCCATGCATGCACTACACTCAGAGAAAAGGGGGAGGGAAAGAGGGTGCTGTTGGTTTGGTTTCCTCTTTGCTCTTTGGGGGTCCACCACCCAGCTCCCAAATAAATACATGGAGACTTATTACATATGAATGCCTGGACTTCGCTTGGCTTATTTCCAGCCAGCTTTTCTTAAATTATCCTACCTTTTGCCTCTAGGCCTTTACCTGTCTCTATTTCTGTGTATCTTTTCACTTCTTACTCCATGACTGACTGTGTAGCTGGGTGGCTGGCCCCTGGTGTCCTCTCCTTCTTTTCTCATTCCTATCCATCTTCTCTTTATCTCCTATTTATTCTCTCTGCCTCACAGCCCCTACTAGGCCTCTCTCCAACCTAGCTATTGGCCATTCAGCTCTTTATTAGACCAATCATGTGTTTTAGACAGGCAAAGTATCAGAGCCTCACAGAGTTAAACAAATGCAACATAAAAGAATGCAACACATCTTTGCATCATGAAACAATGTTCCACAGCATCAACAAATGTAACTTACATTAAATTAATATTTCTTTATGGTCTTGAAATTTAAGTTATTGTAAATTAGGAATTGGAGAAAGAGTTCCTGTGTGACTCCTTCTAATCTAATAATGAAACATTTTCTGATTCAGTTTCTTCACTTCTTGCTTCCGTGCTTCCAGCTTCCAAAGAACCACGGTAGTAGTAGAGATTTGAAAACATGGCCTACTAAATTTTTGTAACAAATACAAAACAAGTTTGCGGGAAACTATTCGATGTCATGTTTTCAGTTGCCATCTGATATTTTTATAACAGTTGCATTATTACAATAAGTGAGTGTAGCAAAACCACTGAAGGAAACCATTCCTTGTGTAGAAAGGGGTTTATTGGAGAAGAAACTGCCGAGCTGTCTCAGGAGGGTAGATAACAGCAGCCCCGCTGGGAGAGCGAGTAGGCTTTCTAGGGTTCCTGAAGGCTTAAGGGCAGATCCCTTCCAATCAGGAGATTTTTTTCCTGTTGGGTAGAACAGGGTTCTCGGGCAAAGCCTACCAGGAGGGGTCTGTGCCTGCTGAATTAAGGGCAGTTTATGTGTAGCAGATGTCCTTTTACATGTGGGGGATGGCTGCCTAGAAGGAATGAGGACACTACAGTTACCTGATGAAAAAAACGGTTCCTGAGCAACTGGGTGTTAGGATTCAAGCTTGATGCTGGCCTGGCCTCTGTCACCTGCAACGATGCACACAGGCAATACCCTGCCCAGCCCAGGGTACAATGAAATCTGCATGTAGGTGCAAAGGTCCCTTTAAGAGGCAAACTCTGCCCACTTCCACTCTCTTTGTCCCGCTATTCCTCTGAAGGGGCAGATAGGACTTCTCTCTCTCTCAATCTCTCTCTCTCTCCCTCTCTCTCTCTCTCTCTCTCTCTCTCTCTCTCTCTCTCTCTCTCTCTCTCTCTCCTCACTTCCTCTCTCTCCCTCTTGCTGTTTCTCTCTCCATCCCTCTCCCTCTCATTCTCATCTCCCCCCTCCTCTCTTTTCCCTTTCTCCACTCCCTTCCCTTTCCCCCAATAAAAAACTTCCCACTTAAGCTCTGTCTGCCTGGCTGGTTTGTTTCTTGCCCTCCATGCAATCTGCCATGGTTCCACCCTCTGCTGTAATCCTAACACCGGGTTTTTGAGGGCTGCTGGGAGTTAGTTTCTACATACTCATGGCCATCTGCCCTAGCTAAGCTCAGATAACCATTTTAGGATATTGGCAGCAGCAGCACCATCTTTGGGGCGTTCTTTGTATTCTAATAAGCACAAGGTGTAAAGTTTTATATATATAATTATAGTGTCATTTACATGAAATGGGTGCATTGCACTTTCCAGAGTTCTCAGTGAAACTGAATTATGTCTTCATTGGATGGTAAAATTGTCTAACAGAAAGATAAAAGGGGCTTAGAGAAATAGCCTAGTGGTTAAGAATACTGACTGCTCTTCCAGAGGACCCAGGTTCTGTTCTCTGCACCTACATGGTGGCTCACAATCATCTGTTAACTCCAGTTCCAAGGAATCCAGTGCCCTCTTTTGGACCCCTCAGGCACCATATACACACATGATGCACACACATGCATGAAAAACTCTTATACACACAAAATGATAAAATATTTTTTAAAAAATTAAAGAAAATCCAACAGCAGTGAATCCTTTGCCTCATGTCAACTTCAGTTCTTTTTGGGGGAAGAATGTTACCCAAACAGCAATTCTTTCTCCTCTTTGATAGAACATGGGCAATTTATACTTAATAGCAGTTGATTTGTGTTCTTAATTGGACTGCCATGTGAAATACAGCATGGAGAAACTTGTTTTTCCTGTTTAATTAATGGCTGCTGTAGTTAAAACACAATGGCATCGTGCGCCAATAAATAGTTACTGCTATTGGGTAACTGCAAGGCCAAATGCCTTCTTCAGCAAACTGGGCAGGCACCCTCATTAATTTCAGGGACAAAATCCTTCCTATTAATACATGTGGCACACAGCAAACACACACCTGAGCTAGTGATTCCACACCTAGGAGCTTGCAACAGATAGGATTTTTAAGAATTACCTTCTCTTTGACTAAAATGACATATAATTCAAGCCTTATACAGTTATATAAACAATTCCTTTATGTGCCTGAGTTGAAGTAAGTGTGGCGAATAACTTCACAGCTTTGGATTTTTGAAGAACTAGAGGAGGAAGGTCAGTCCTATCATTTTGAAACCAGTCTGTCCCTAGGCTAAAGGAAAAGCTGACATAGACACCTGATTTCATTGTAACCTGGTTTCCTAACAGGGCCTGGAAACCCTTCAGTCACCACTCTTCCATGTCTCCCCGGTCCTCTTCAACACCTTCCTCTGTTCTTGTCTTTCACACAGTCATTTACTCTAGAACTCAGAATACTTGAAAGACTTTCAAAAGGTTCCAAGCAAGCAGGGCTAAGCTCAATGAGGTGTGGGGTGTGAGCTAAGCTGACATTGGGGTACCAGCAGTGGGCCAGAGGAGCTGGTACCAAGTGTCTTCTGGAGTCTGATGTCCCGTCCTTCCCTCCCTCACACCTTGTCCCTTCTCTCTCTCTCTCTCTCTCTCTCTCTCTCTCTCTCTCTCTCTCTCTCTCTCTCTCTGTCTCTCTCTGTCTCTGTCTCTCTCTAACACACACACACACACACACACACACACACACACACACACACCCCTAGCCCTATGCAAGTTTGTTCATGAAAGAGTACAGAGTCTGATGGTGTAAGAAAGAATGGAGACCCTGGAAGCAGATTCCAGGATGATGGGCCTAAATGGAGAAACCCCAACTACAACAGTGTGAGTAGGCTCCACCCAATCAGTTGAGAACATTAAGAGGGAAATGGAGCAATAGAAGATATGTAGCCCCAACTGCTCACCTCCTATGAAACTCTACCAGGGAACTACTACAGCTGATAAACACCTTCAGCAAAGTGGCAGGATACAAGATTAACTCAAAAAAATCAGTAGTCCTACTATATACAGATGATAAATGCGCTGAGAAAGAAATCAGAGAAACATCACCCTTTACAATAGTAACTAACAACATAAAATATCTTGGAGTAACACTAACCAAAAATGAGAAAGACCTGTATAGTAAGAACTTTGAGTCTTTAAAGAAAGAAATTTAAGAAGATACCAGAAAATGGAAGATCTCCCATGCTCTTGGATAGGTAGGATCAACATAGTAAAAATGGCAATTTTGCCAAAAGCAATCTACAGATTCAAAGCAATTCCATTAAAATCCCAACACAATTCTTCACAGACCTTGAAAGAACAGTTCTCAACTTCATATGGAAAAGCAAAAATCCCAGGAGAGCCAAAACAACCCTGTACAGTAGGGAAACTTCCGGAGGCATCACCATCCCTGACTACAAGCTCTATTATAGAGCCATAGTCCTGAAAACAACTTGGTAATGGCACAAAAATAGACAGATTGGAATCAAATTGAAAACCCTAATATTAACCCACACACCTATGAACACCTGATTTTTGACAAAGAAGCTAAATTTATACAATGGAAAAAAGAAAGCAACTTCAACAAATGCTGCTGGCATAACTGGATTTGGACATGCAGAAGATTGCAGATTGACCTATATCTGCCGCTGAGCACTAAACTTAAATCCAAACGGGTCAAAGACCTCAACATAAATTAAGCCACACTGAACCTCCTAGAAGAGAAGGTAGGTGGCACCCTTGAACAAATTGGTACAGGAGACTGCTTTCTGAACATAAATCCAGTAGCTCAAACATTGAGATCAACAATTAATAAATGGGACCTCCTGAAACTGAGAAGCTTCTGTAAGGCAAAGGACACAGTCAGCAAGACAAAACGGCAGCCTACAGAGTGGGAAAAGATATTCACCAACCCCTCATCTGACAGAGGGCTGATCACCAAAATATACAATGAACTCAAGAAGCTAGCCACCAAAAAACCAAACAATGCAATTAAAAGATGGAGTACAGAACTAAATAGAGAATTCTCAACAGAGGAATACAAAATGGCTGAAAGACACTTGAGAAAGTGCTCAACATCTTTAGCCATCAGGGAAATGCAACTCAAAACCACTCTGAGATATCATCTTACTCCTGTCAGAATGGCTAAAATCAATAACACCAATCACAATCTGTGCTGAAGAGGATGTAGAGAAAGAGGAACTCTCCTCCATTGCTGGTGGGAGTGCAAACTTGTATATCCACTTTGGAAATCAGTATGGCAGTTTCTCAGGAAAATGGGAATCAGCCTACCTCAAGAGCCAGAAATTGCTCTCTTGGGCATATACCCAAAGAATGCACACTCATACAATAAGGACATATGTTCAACGATGTTCATAGCAGCATTATTTGTAAAAGCCAGAACCTGGAACAACCTAGATGCCCCTCAACTGAAGAATGGATAGAGAAAACATGGTATATTTACACAATGGAGTACTACTCAGTGGAAAAAAAAACAATGGAATCTTGAAATTCGCAGGCAAATGGATGGAACTAGAAGAAACCATCCTCAGTGAGGTAACCCAATCACAAAAAGATAAACATGGTATGTACTCACTCATTGTTGATTTTTAGACATAGAGCAAAGGATCACTAGCCTACATTCCACACTGCCAGAGGAGCTAGGAAACAAGGAGGACCCCAAGAGAAGATTGCATAGTCCCTCGAAGAAGGGGATGGGGACAAGAACTCCTGACCAAATTGGAGCCCGGGAGCAGGAAGAGGAAGGAGAGTCTTCATCCAGTTGCTGTTCGAAGCAGAAACAGACACACATAGCTAAGCACTGAACCATACTACTGGAATTCAGTTGTGGAGAGGGAGGGGGGTTGAGCAAAGGAACTAAGACGGGGATGGAGAGACCTGCAGTGAACCTGACCTACTGATAGAATGGAGACCTTAGTCATAAAGCTGGGGAAACAGCATCGGACCAGACCAAACCCTCTGAACGTGGTTACCAGCTAGGAGCCCAAGACAGTCTATAGCTCCTCTGACAAGGAGCCAGTCTTTAACCCTAGAGCACAAATGGACTTTGGGAGCCCATTCCCTAAGGATGGATACTATTGCAGCCCAGATATAGCAAGGAGGGTCTAGACCCTCCCCCAAATGATATGACAGACTTTGAAGGTCCTTGGTAGAAGGCCTCACTATCCCTGGAGAGGAGTCAGGTAGGGCGGGGCTGGGTTGGGTGGGGAACATGGGAGGAGGGAGGCAGGGGATGGAGGAAATGTATATGTAGATATGAATAATTAAAAATAATATTTTTTTAAAAAAGAGAGAGAAAGAGAGAGGGGGAGACAGAGGAGTCTGGAAGAGCAAAGAATTCTCACGACATAACTCCTGTCCAGCCAGGTTTCCTGGCTGTCATCATGTCACTTCTCACCCAAGAATGCTGCATCAGATCTGCCATCCTGATCCCACGTACCTGCACTTGAGTAACCTCCTTAACCACAACTGCCTCCTCACCCCTGACCAAACCTACTGGATTCTTAAGTACCTCTATAAAAGCTTGACTGACATGGTATATACAGTAAAATTCATTCATTTCATGTCTAGTTGTATAAATTTTAACAAATACATAGGTTTTGGTAGTGAATATCAGGACGAGGACATTTCTGTCTCTAAAACACCTACACTGTGTGTGTGTGTGTGTGTGTGTGTGTGTGTGTGTGTGTGTGTGTGTGTGTTTCCATTATAGTAACATCCACTCCACTCTCAGGCTCTGGGCACCACTGATCATGTGCACACATTCTCTGTTCTCTTCTCCTTGCATTTTCTAGAACGTATCACACAAGACAAAAGAGTTATTAGCTGTAGCTACAAAAAAATATGTTCATGCATACAGAACATGCTGGTTTTGGTTGTGTAAGGTAGGAGCAGTCTCACTATGTAACCCAGGCTGGTCTCTAAATATTGAGCTTCCTGCCTCTACAACCTGAGTGCTGGGATGATTGACAGGCCTGCAACTCCATGCCCAGCTCTCTAGTACCACTTAGAATCATGTCACCTCCCCATAAAAGGGAGGAGTGGTCAAAGCAACAAAAGCAGACTGCTCCTTTAGCCCAAGAACAAAGTCAACTTGAGAGGAAAAGGACCTCTGGTATAACGATTTAGTTCCAAGAATAAGCACACCTTCACTCCACCTTGTGGCTGCACCTCAGAAGTCACCGGATTTGACAACATCCATGTCCACCAAGAAAGGAAAACATGAAGATGATAAATGGGAACTTTGAGACAGAAAGCACCCCTTAAAGCAGTGGTGCCCTGTTAAATTCTAGTCTGTTGTGCTCTGCAATGTTCTATTCAGATATTATAAATAGCAGGGCATGGTGGCACACATCTTTAATCTCAGCATTTTGAAGGCAGAAGCAGGATGGAAGATCTCTATGAGCAAACTTCCAGAACAGCTAGGACTTACAGAGAAACACTATCTCAAAAAAAAAAAAAAACCCTAAATGAAAAGCACTTATAAACCATAGTTTCAAAGCTGCTTTTCTCAAAGGGTGAAAACATTGGTTGTATCCTTTCATCTGTAGAGCTTGTTGTGTGGTAAAGGTGTTTTTTTTAAGAAATTGCATCAAAAATTAGCTACAAGTATACTCTGGAGACAGAAGAGCAAATGTGTAGTCTGGGGTTGCATGTAGCCTTTACATGCTTGTCGTTTTATATGTTAGAGACTTTCATTATTAGAATTTGCTTGGTGACACATTGTTAAGCATGGAGGGTATACCATCTGCAGTTCAGTTCCAGAGGTTTCAATAACAATAGATCTGGATGCCCCAACCTGTTATTAATTGTTCAATCCATTATAGGTATATGAGTGTATATGAGTGTCACTGCTCTGGTTTTTAATATGTTCTGAATATTTTGAAAGTGAAGAATAAAAAGATGGGGGTAAAGAATTGCCAGCACACTCCAACATTCATGCATATGCTCACCAACTCCCCAGGCTCCAGGCCTGGAAGCCAACACACATTAGCTTGGAATCATGACTTGCCTCCCAGCAGAGAGCTGGGGCTCTTTCTGGAATGGAGGAATCCTCCCTTCCTTCACCTGTAGCAAATCGCAGAAAACTAACTCACACAAGCTTAGGCAAAAAGGTAAATTACAGGCATGGTAACCTAACCACAAGCAAGGCATCAAAGCACTGACCTAGGGACAACGCCTGTGATAGACAGGACTCCCTCAAGAGCACTCAGTTTCTCTCCTTTACTTTTTAACATTTTATGTATTTGTCCTCTCATATTTTGGTGCTTGTGCAGGAAACTTTTTTCCAGCTGGGGAGCCAGTTCAAAGAAAAGGCTTTAAAAGTTGTCATGTATCACACACAAAGAACCACTCTGCCTTGGGCTTTCTTCTCAGAAAACCCCAGTCCTGAGGTCCATAATGGATCCATATTTCTGAAGGGAGGAGACTTGGAGTACAAAATGTGAGGGATGGAGATGCTTGGTGGGGTTTGTTTGGGGTGGGGTGGGAAATAAAACATAATTTCTCTGAATGAGATAAACCTGTGACACCCATTTTATGAATGAGGAAAGTTGTTTAGAAATAAATGCCTCAGTCACACAGCTGCTGGCAGGGCCTAGGTCTGCCCTCACCGGTGGCATATGATGGTGTCATGCTTTAGAGCTCGTAGTGATGGAGTTTAGACTGGGGGTGACAGAGCCTTCCTTGTGGTGAGAAGAAAACCGAGCATCAGTCCAGACACGACAGGAAAAATTGAAGGTCTCTGTTCTAGAGGAGGACACACAGGACAGGGCTCAGTGGTGAATCCCAGAGTCGGGAAACCTGGCCCTGCCACTGCCAGGCTGTGCATTCTTGAGTGACTTTGTTCCTTCTCTGTGCCTCCTTCCTTTCCCCATAAGATAGGCAGTCTTGATGGTAATTTGATGTCAGTAGAGAAAACTTATGCAAACAGGGAGGTCTTGGACTTGCCCCAAATCCCTTTTCTGACAGGGCTTGGAGAGCACAGGCCTCCCTGCTATTAGCAAACTTTCAGCCCTGCCCATTGCCACTCCCAGCAGAAACAAAAGAGAGCCAGGACCAGCCCTCATCCCAGCCTCAGCCTTAGCCACAGCCTCAGCCTCAGCCTCAGCCTCTGCCTCAGCCACAGCCTCTGCCTCTGCCTCAGCCACAGGGCATCATGCAGCCAGGCAGCATCTTGGTCCTTGCTGTGATCCTCATTTCCTCCACTCTGGTAGCTGGAGATAGAGCCAAAGGGGGTGAGTGGATGTGGTGAGCTGGGTGGGGCTGGTGGGAACTCCCAGATTACCCTGAAACCTTCCCCTTACCTGTGTCTCTCTCCACCAATAAGAGAAAAAAGGAGTTTGCCCAGTGGACAATGTACGCTGCATCAGGCCTGAGTCACCCAAGTGTCACAGTGACAGGGACTGTGAGGGTCTGAAGAAGTGCTGTTACCTGCACTGTGGCTTCAAGTGTGTGCAGCCTGTGAAGACAATAGAGGAGAGTGAGTAAGCCCCACTCCAGGGTGTGGCTCTCCACCTGCCTCTGCCTATCCCCTGAAAGCATGAAGGAGCAGTTCTTGGAGGAGAGGGGCAGGGAGGGATCGCTCTGAGCTTGTGGCCTCTCAGACATCCGTGGCCTTGAACTTCACCTTTGCACGAAACAGAAAACAAAGGTGAAGGTGTGGTGGGGCTGTCCCCAGAGCAGAGCAGAGAGTACAGCCTTTTGACCCTCCCTCTGCCCAGGACTGTCCTCACAAGTGATGCTCCATCCTTCCCCCCTCTAGAAGCTGCTGTCACTCAGCACCTGCCAACTGAGCATCCACAGGCTTAAAGCATGGGAGAAATTGGCACCCGCCCAAGGAAACTTGGCCCCAGGGTCCTTGTGTCCAAAAGAGGGGACTGTCTACCAATCCTGACCCCAGTATAAGCAGGCTGTCTTCTTCATGTTCTCTACCTTCACAGATGGAGCCCAGAGGGGTGAGGCGTAAAACCTCCTAAAAAAGGGCCTCAGAGAACTGCCTTGCCGTTCCACCACATAAGGACACAGCGAGACACAAAGAGCAGAAACCAGGCCCTTCCAGGCCCTGAATCTGCTGGTTCCCTGATCTTGGACTTCCCAGCCTCCAGAACTCTGAGAAATAAATGTTGTTTATAAGACACTCAGTCTATGGTCATTTGTTACACCAGCCCAAACAGACTAACACAACTTAATAGTTAAAAAAAAAAAAAATCCCTGTTGGAGAGGCTGCATCTAACTATGTATGGAAACCCAGAGCCAAACATTGGAAACATTGGACGGAGCTTGGGGAAATCTGCAGAATTGGGGAGGGGTGGTGGTGGCTGTAGAAGCCAAAGAAGTCAAGGACACCACAAGAAACTCACAGAATCAACTAAATAGGGCTCATAGGGGTCACAGAGACTGAACCCACAATCTAGGAGCCTGCATGGGACTGACCTAGACCCTTTGCATATATGTTATGGTTGTATAGCTTGGTGTTCTTGTGGGAACTTGGACTTCTTGGACTTCTAACAGTGGGAGCAGGGGCTGTCCCTGACTCCTGTGCCTGCTTTTGGGTCCCTTTTCCTCCTATTGGGTTGCCTTGTCCAGCCTTGATGCAAGGGAGGTACATAGTCTTGTTACAACCTGGTATGTCATACTTGGTTGGTATCCCTGGGAGGCCTGCCCTTTTCTGAAGGGAAATGGAGCAGGAATGGATGGCAGAAGAGGAGAACCTGGCAGGGGCTGGGAGAGAGGAGAAAGAGGAAACTGCAGTCTGGATGTGATATATGACAAATGAATAAATAAATTCCCAGTCAACATTATTAAAACATATACATATAAAGAAAGAAATAAACACTTATAGAAATATACACAAATTTCTGGGGGTTGGGGAACCCATAAAACTTTATTAGATGACATTTTAAAAGGTCTGAACAAATAGGATGAAATTGCCCAAAATATGATTTTTTTAAAATAGAGCTGGTCACAGGGCAGAGAATAAAGTGACTACAGAGTTTTGAAGTGTTTATCCCTGAGATTATCTGTATCACACAACACTCACCGCTACCGCCACCAAGGTTCGGGAAACATATGGAAGAGGCAGGGGTCTGGGAAGATTGCTGTAAATAATGTCCTCTACACATGACAGGGTTGCTGTGCTCATGAGCTCACAGCAACTGTTGTACCCAGCCCAAGACCTGAACAAACAGCCTGTCAATCCTCTGGCACTGAGGTAAGGACACGAGGCCCCATCCTTAGCTGAGGCACGCTGGCGGTTGATGGCCACTAGGGGGAGCAGAGTCAGTTGTCCTCGGTGGTATGGCCCATGGTGGGTTGCTTGTGCCTAACATCCGTGAGCATACAGACACACTAGTTGGACTCACTGGATGAGAGAGAGAGAGAGAGAGAGAGAGAGAGAGAGAGAGAGAGAGAGAGAGAGAGAGAGAGAGAGAGAGAGAGAGAGAGAGAGAGAGAGAGAGAGAGAGAGAGAGAGAGAGAGAGAGAGAGAGAGAGAGCATGAACTGGAAGGGGGGTGTGGAGGAAGATGTGGGGGGGCCTGGAGGGATATGTTTGAAACTACCAGAGAATATATAAAAATAGACAAGAAAATGCATATGTACACCTGCTCTTCCCCAAACAGCAAGTGTCCACAAGACAAGGATGTCTTTCCCGGTCAACATAATTTCATAATTTATACATAACGACAATGGAAACCCTTTGGAATCTGCAACCCCTAATTAAGTTGTTGACTCAGGCCCTGGTCACCCACAGCTTCCTAATGTTACCCGATGCCATTTCACCATTTCATGCTATACTTGTTGTCCTTGTGCAGGGGAACATGGCTTTACAATAAGAGGATTGAGGTGAGTCAGGCATGGCCTCTTTCTCGAGTGACGAAAAAGGAAACGCATGCCACCCAGGAAGGTAATGGCCAGGGTGGTTCTCATTGTTGAGTCTCTAGAGCTAAAGTTATTTACAGACATGGGAAGGGTAGAGCTGAAAGTCATCACAAGGAAGGGATATGGGCCACACTAGCTAGATAGTCATCAATTTACTCAACAAGAAATATTAAAAAGGATGACTGGGGGAGGGGAGAATGAGGCAGAAGGTTTACCCTAGAACAAAAGAAACGTTAGAGATCTTGCAACCCCGCAGTGAGCGCTCCTGGTACAGATTTGGTTCCAACAACTGCATAAACTCATTTTTAAAAAAATGATTAGTCTTAATTATGTATACGTCTGTGTGTCTGTGTAAGAGCGTGTGCATGTGAGTGCAGGTACCCACGAAATACAGAAGAGGGTGTCAGATCCGCTAGATCTGGAGTTAAAAGAGGTTGGGAGCTCCCAACATGGGTTCTGACAGTCAAATTTGGGTCTTCTGCAAGAGCAGTATGAGCGCCTAACCAGTGAACCATCTTTCCAGCCATACAAAGTCAGTTTGGGAACAATAAGGACAATAGAAAGCAAATGTGGGCCAGGCAGTGGTGGCGCACGCCTTTACTCCCAGCACTCGGGAGGCAGGGGCAGGCAGATCTCTGTGAGTTCCAGGCCAGCCTTGTCTACAGAACTACAGAACGAGTTCCAGGACAGGCTCCAAAGCTACACAGAGAAACCCTGTCTCAAAGTACCAAAAAAAAAAAAAAAAAAAAAAAAAAAAAAAAAAAAGCAAATGTAGAGCAGATGATTAGATGCGACAATGTCATTGGGCTGTGTGAGGAAATGTCCTTATTCCCTTTCTTTCAAAGTTGATACGGGGTCTTGCTATGCAGCCCAGGCTAGTCCTGCTCTCAGGATCCTGCTAACTGCACATCCTGGGTGCTGGGACGGCAGGTGCACATCACCACACTCAACCTAAAATGTCCTTATTCTTAAGACCCATCCCGAAATAGCTCAAGGGAGAATTGTGATGTGTTGAATTTACTTAAAAATTCTTCAGAAGTAAAACAAAAAATGGTAGATATGTGCAAGAGGAAGCATGATGTTACTGTTGAGCTTGGAATGTGCAGGGCTTCACAATAAGGGTTGCTGCTCTTTTGTATGATTTTGAAATGGTGGTAGAAATTGTTCATAGCTGTCAGTGGGGTGTTTTTTCCAACTTAACAAAATACTCGAGTTCGTATGGGGCAACGAAAGACTATGATGTGAAAAATGACAATGTAAATTAGTAACATTTATAGATACCGGAAGCCCCTTAAACATCATGAAGCAGTAACTCTTACAACAGTACTGGATCAAGAATAAACAAAGAATCAGGGTATGGTAGAACACACCTTTAATCCCAGCACTTGGAGGCAGAGACAGGCAGGTCGCTGAGTTCGAGGCCAGCCTGGTCTATAGAGCCAGTTCCAGGATATCCATAGCTACACAGAGAAACCTTGTCTTGAGAACCAAGAAACAAAATAAGAATTGAAGAAAAAGAACAGGAAACCCAGCAACAGCATATATGTAATGGTAAGCTTCACTCGTCAACCTGACATAACCTAGAATCAGCTGGGAAATCTCAATAACAGATTGCCTATATGAGATTGATGTGTAGGTATATCTATGGGTGGCTGTCTTTTCTGTTTTGTTTTGTTTTGTTTTAGACAGAATTTCTTTGTGTAACAGCCCTGGTTGTCCTGGAACTCGCTCTGTAGACCAGGCTGGCCTTGAACTCACAGAGATCTGCCTGCTTCTGCCTCCTGAGTGCTGGGATTAAAGGCATGTGCCACCACCGCCTAGCTAAGAAAGCAAATGTAAGCAAAAAGGCTGATTTGTTTGCTCTAAAATTAAAAACTTGGGTACAATCCAAAAACAAAACAAAAAATGCATCTGCAATAGAGAATTAGAATAAGCATTTATCAAACTTACTCAGTTCTCAAAAATAGCTTATAAGATAAACATTATTTCTGTCTATCTTATAGGAGAATGACTGAGGTTTATTGAAGTTCGAATGAACTAGAACTTGGTAATACTAAAATTCAAAACCAGGTCTGTCTGGCCCAGCACACATCCGACAAACCACTCTCTTCCCACTCATGTACAAGTTAACAGCATCCATAAGATAGAAACCGCTCTTTAAAAAAATTACAGTCGTGTAACTCAAAATGAAAATAAGAAGACATTCAACAAAATTTAGCAAAATATGAAAGCAAGTCATTACAAATATTCTGAGGAAGATCAATTAAGATGAGAAACTTCCATTAGTCGAGATTATAGTTAGAGGTTTTTGCTTTTTGTTTTTTTATATCCTGTGTTGGGTGTGTCCAGGAACTATCTGGCAGTGGGCAGCAGCAACAGAGCTTCGTAGCATCCTCATGTGAGCAGAGCCTTTTCTACTTAGGACTCAGATGGAGGGGTGGACAGGTGAGGGGCGGGCAGGTGAGAGGTAGGGAGGGAATCTAGTGGGTCTCATCTGGACCCAGCACCTTCACCTGTGTCAGGAGAAATACATGGTAAACGACAGCCAATGAGAATTAGAGGATCAGGGCCAGGAAGCTGTGGATCTATCAAGGACAGACAGAATGACAGATGTCTATGCAGGACAGATGGTGGTTCTCTTGCTCCTTTTGAATTCTGACCAGGTATATCTACGGCCTGGAGAAGTCCATTATGTTTCATTTAAACAAACTTTTAAGAAGTGTCTGAGATGTGACTCCAAAACTCCATACTGGGATTGTGAAAATGAAAGATCAGAAACCTGGCCCTCTTCCAGTAAAGAGCAGCTCACGTGGGTTCTGTCTTTGAAAACAGCACACTGCCATCAGAACTCATGCTGTTTAGAGATCACTTTACAACACAGGAGAATGACTACAGAATAACCTTACCTGGAATAGCATGTTGTCCACAGATGTGGACTTTTATAATTGGGGGAAATGTAGCCCATAAACATCCCACCAAAATATAGCTGGCAAAGATGTACCAGAATCCCAAATGTCAGCCCCTACATGACAGGGTCCCCTCCTTTCCTTAGAGCACAGAATAAAGGATTCACGTTGAACCCAAGCCCTTCCTGTGTGGCTGTCCCAGACTAGGAATGAGTAAGTGAGACAAGACCTGGATGTCACCTCCCTTTCTCAGGGACACATGAATTCCCCTGCTTTCAATATCCAGGAAGTTGCCCAGGAATTAGGTGTGTATCATTGGAGCGGTCCACTCCCATCTCTGGCTAGCATGTTCCTCATCTTTTGAATGGGAGAGCTTGGGGCAAGGCCTTGATTGCCCAGTGTTGATGGAGCACCATGATCGGTAGCTCCCACTTAGGATGCCAAATCACCAAGGGCAGAGCCAGTATCGAAGGCATGAAATTCAGGGTGGGGTCCCTGAGTGAAAGGAGGGCGATTTGCTCAGGAGGCCAGGGAGGCAGGAGTCTCATGGACACTTACATTGGCTCTGGCCAGAGAATTAATTAGTCAAACCAGAGCCATGCTCTACCCACCCTGCATAGCCATGCCAGCCCAGGCAAAGGGCAATGCCATTAGATGCTTTTGGAAGTGCCCTCCCCAAGGATGTTGATCTCACATCCATCCACAGGGACCCAAAATGAGGGGTTAGGCCTGGCTTCATTTACCATGTCAACCAGAACTAACCTTGGCCCTTTGCTGTCCCCATTTCTCCGCATCACTTCTTACCATCCAAGCTGATCCCTGCCCCTTGTCTAAGACACCGAGGGAGGTTCAAGACCTTAAGAGAGTCAGGAGGGCAAATACCTCTCTCAACCATCACCCTGCACACCATCAATGAAGCCAAACTTGGGAAATGCAGAAATGAAAAGGACTTTACTTGGAGCCTTAGGAATTGAGATCCTGGAGGCATGAGTTCTGAGAGTCTGCCTTGGTGTTCTGAAGAAGACAGGGGTGGTGGGAGCTTAAACTGGCAGGCAGAGCTCACTTGCTACGAAGCAGTAAAATCCCCTTTGTAGGAATAGTGCATTGAACATTGAAGAAGGAAGCGGGCTATGCTGGGCCTGATGGTGCAGGCCTGCAATCAAAGCTACTCAGGAAACTGAGGTAGGAACATCCCAATTCCGAGGACTGACGGGGCTACAGAGCTGCAAGTACAATGCCAGCCTAGGAAACTTAGCAAGGCCTTGTCTCAAAACTTAAAAAAGTTAAAGGGGTTAGGAATGTAACTCAGTCATAGAATGCTTGCCTAGCATGTGAGAGGCCCTGGATTTAATCCCTAGTACAGCAGTTGGATAGGCAGTGGGGCATAACTGGGTAGTGACCAAAGGAAATCAATGGAAGAATTATACACTTAGTAAACATGTTCACAAAACAAGAGTTCAATGCCATCTCCCTTTGCATCTTCAGACTCTGAGCACAATAAACTGGCCTGGTTGTACCAGTTGTTCCAGATGCCTGTAGTCAGAGGGTGGAGGCGGCCAAGGCTCACATTCCCAGGCAGAGCTGGCGATGTAAGTTGAACCGCCTTAAAGGAAAAAGTCTCTGTGCATGGCTTTCATTGTAACCCCTCCTCCATTTCCCACTATACAGATGAGAAAACTGAGGCCTGAAGACAGGCAAGAAGACTCGCCCAATACTCAGAGGCAGAACTAGATCCAAGTCCCCAACGCAAAGAACCTCTGCCACCTGCCTTCAATTCTTGCACAAGCACCCCTTGCCTTGGGGACATCAGGCAGAGGGGCGGGACCAAGATCAGGGAAACACAAGCTGCCCTAATCACCCTCTGGTCCTCCTCCCCTGACTCAACTGCTCTGGAATCCTTGGAGTTAATTTTGGGGCCTCTGGGCCCTGAGCTTATTGGGTGCCACAAAAGAGACATGAGAATCCAGGGCTCCCTCCTCCTGGTAGTCCTCCTGGCTTTGGAGACCCAGCTGCCTGTGGTCTGGTGTAGGAATAAGGGAGGTGAGTGTCGTGAACCCCTCTGCTCTAGGGGCCAGTTGGCTCTGGGTGAGCCAGTGGTGTGCGTGCGTGCGTGCGCGCGCGCGCGCGCGCGCGCGCGCGTGTGTGTGTGTGTGTGTGTGTGTGTGTGTGTGTGTGTGCCTCCAAACGCTTCAGCGCTCCCAGGAGCCTCATTTTTATCTGTACATCATGCTTGTTCATGCTCCGGTCTTCACCTGTCCATTAACTCTGCCACTTTCCCAGTGCTGCTTTGCCTAATTCACATCTGATTGTTTTCAAGGGCACACACCTCGTTCTGTGTACATATGTGCCTGTGCAAACCTCCATCTATACACATCCGCCTAGTGTGTCTGAGCTTATGGACTTGTCTACATGTATTTAAGAGTCACTGTGTCTCTCTGTATAGGGGAAAACATACCTACCATTCTGATTGCATCAATGAGGGGGAGCAGGGGTAATAAGCCTTTTGTGGGCCCCAGGAACCTGTAGAAGGGACTTGGGAGTTCTTAAGGAATGTGACCCCTGGGATCTGGGCTCTGATGGGAGGAATCTCTGTTTTTGCCTTTCTTCTTCCTTCTCCGTATCAGACACATCCCCAGCTCTGACAAAACTCAGGTTGGTGTGTTGATAGTGAGGGACGCATGGGTGTTCTTACACGGGAGTCTCCGCATCTGGGCGAGGCCACTCCTCCATCCCCTCTGAGGCTGGAATGCTTTGACCTACAACTACCGCAGAAAAGACCCCCTTTTGTAGAAAGGTGTAGAAATGGGGACAGAAACCCTTTGTGCAAGGTTAGGAAAGCCTGTGCATGGTCAGTAGATGAAGAGAGCGGCTTCTACATGGCACCCATTGCTTTTAGCCTGAATTATGCCTTTCTCAGAGGCACTGGGCTCTGCCTGGGTCATGAGCTGGTTTGGGGAGGAGGATGCTTGGAGCTCCCTGGCTGAGGAGGGACGGATGCTAGGAGGTTCCTAGGCCAGACTTTGTGCTGACTGTGAATCAGGCAGCCATCATGTGGAACTCTTCCCTGTGTTGTAGCGAGTCAGTACTGTTTTTATCCCCCATTTTACTGATAAGAAAACCAAGGCAGAGAGGTAAACCATCTGCCCAAGGCCAAAGACCAAGATGGTATCAAAAGTGGTGTCTGGTCGTGGTTCTTATGAGTCAGAAGGCTCACTTCACCAATTCACTCCCAGTGAAATGGGGTTCATGCTCTCCTGTAAGGAGTAAATGGGGCCGGGAAAGATAAATGTCAGGTATGCCCGGAAGCGCAGCATATGGTGACTTTGTAGAGCGACTCAGATGTCCTGAGAGACATCTGTTCTGACACCGCACCTAGGTAGAGAGACCTGGTTCCACCAGAGCTTGGGCCTGCTCTGCCTGGTCAGGTGTGACACACTTACGATTACTAGTTCATGTTAATCCATCCTTCCCTGACCCCCCCCCCCCAATTGAAACATCGGCCTGGTTCTCGATAGAATTTCAGTTACAGAAACCGACAGGGCTGGGGGAAGGAAAACCTCAGCTTGTCTAGGTGGAAGCTCAACCACTTGTGTTTATAGGAGCCCATACCCCTCATTCAAATGTCAGGCTGTTGGCAGTTTTGTAGAGTTACATTTAGAGAGCTGTGTGCCCACGGCTAGGCTCATGCACCCGACTTCATTTGTGGAGCTGAATATACTGATTTAACCATGCCCGGGTATGGTAGCTACACAGGTATAGAGTCTACACATTAGCTGCGGTGTGTGTGTGTGTGTGTGTGTGTGTGTGTGTGTGTGTGTGTGTGTGTGTGTGTGTAAGAGTGTAAACGTGTGAGAGAGAGAGAAAGAAAAAGAGAGACTCACCATGCAGATGTGGTGCACGCCTTTAATCCCAGCACTCGAGAGGCAGAGGCAGGTGGATCTCTGTGAGTTCGAGGCCAGCCTGGTCTCCAGAGCAAGTGCCAGGTTAGGCTCCAAAGCCACACAGAGAAACCCTGTCTCTAAAAAACAAAACAAAACAAAACACACAAACAAACAAAAAAGGTCAATGAGACCAAGTATGGTGTGTGTGAGAGTGTATGAGTGTGTGTGTTGTGTGTGTGTGTGTGTGTGTGTGTGTAAGAGAGAGACTCATAACAGGAAACTTAGGCATGGAGGGAAGGTAAGGGATCAGGTAGGGAAGTGTGACCACCCAGACCCCTGCACCTCTCTTGTACATTCTGGGCTTTTATGTCTGTCTCCACACTGTGGCACTGACAGTTTGTCCCACTTAAAATGCCAACTTTCTGCTCAATCCCTATCAGTCTAGTTCTTGGAACCCAACCCCTGGGCCCTGCTCCGGAAGTTCTCCTGCCTCTATCCTGCAGCCTACGCTCCACCAGTGTGCACCCACCACACACCCACTAGAAGTTTTCGCTTCCTTGCTTAGCATTCAGACAGCTTTATTTGGCCCACTGTCTGAGGCCTGAGCATCCCTGTACTGGGCTTGTGAGTTTGATACTAAATCCTGATCTCTAGATAGTCTCCAAAGACTCTTATCTCCCCCGCCTCGCCCCAGGCCAACACACATATACAGCCCCTCTTCCCTCCCAAATACCCACATTCCCTCACAAAGAGACATTCCTCAAAATGTGTGCTCCCTCCCAGGCTAAGCTCCTCACTCTCCAGAAGGGGGCAGAAGTTCAGCTTAAACCATCACTTTAAGAACTAAAGCTGACAGTGGACCAGTAGAGGACCACCTACTGTGTGACAGCCAGGGTCCAGGCAGGGACAGAGGGAGGAGAAGGCTGACACCGAGTCAAATGAAGCTGTGTGAACTCTAAGCAAGGAGGCAGGATCTTCGGGGGGAGGGTGGGAGCTGGTGTAGGGTGGGTTGCAGGATAGAGCCAGGGAGAACTTCTGGAGGAGGGTCCCCTGGATCGCATCATAGCCCTGGATCCACCTGAAGCTGCTGTGATGCTGGACTGAGCTGAAGCACGAGGACCAGGCGCAGGTGTCTGAGGTGGAGGCTGTGTGTGTATGCATGGGTATATGTTTGCGCATATGTGTGTACACTTATGTGGAGGCCAGGAAACAGCAACCTAGACTGTCACTTCTCTGGTGACTCTCACCTTGGTTTGAGTCAGAGTCTCTCATTAACCTTGAACTCATCTAGCAGGCCAGGCTGGCTGGCTGACAGACCTCAGCCATCAGCCCGTCTTCACCTCCTAGGGGCTGGGATTACAAGCACATATTATGCCTCCCCATACACACATGAGCATGAAAAAAAAAAAAAAACCATAGGTTTTGAGGGTCAGATTCATGCCTCAACCAACAAAGTGATCTCTGTAGCCTTTGTTTTTCAATTTCATTTTTTCCTATCCGTTATGCCACTTAAATGCCAAATTAGCCCTACATGGTAGAAAAACTATAAAACTCATCCCAGTGGCAATCAAGAAGGAAGAGACTGAGAGATTAGAACCTGCAATCCCCCAGTCAGTGATTATTACGCAACCCTGAGCTGCCTCTGCTTACACAATGTGAGGGTTCTCGTACAGACAAATTCGGGGGCTGCCCACCAGACGACGGACCTTGCCTCCAGGTGACCCCTGACCAGTGCATGAATGACCGCCAGTGTCCCTCGTCTTTGAAGTGCTGCTCCAGATCCTGCTTCCGCCAATGTGTCCCTAGGGTCTCAGGTGAGTGCCCGCTCCACTGTGCCAGCCACCCAAGCCTCAAGCCCCAGGGCAGGTGGGCACAAGCAAGACTCACTCAAGCCCCTATATTGCAGTGAAACTGGGAAACTGCCCCGTGGATAAACTCCGCTGCCTTGGACCTATAAAGCACATGTGTAACCAAGACTCAGACTGCTCAGGCAGCAAGCGGTGCTGCCCTGGTGCCTGTGGCCGGGACTGCCGAGACCCCAGAAAAGGTACCATTTCTGGGGGCCGGGACAGTGCCTTCCCCTCCAGCCTGGCCCTGGGATGTCCTTCCAGGTTAACAATATCAGCAGGATACCTCCCCCAGAAGTGACCCCCCATGGTCACAGCTGGAGAAGGTAGGGTGCAAGGGCTCCCACTAGAACGTCAGAGAAACAGGTTTCCCCTGTTCTGTTACTGCACATGCCTCTGTGCCACCAAGACCACACCCCTGAGCTGCCTAGGACATCAGTTTGCCCTTCTGCAGGAGGCTGAGGAGTCCTGCCTTAGCAATCTTGGGTTGGACTGATAGGATCTAGAGGGAGGAATCAAACTCAGAGTTCTGTTATGTTAACCCTTTCTTTCCCTTTCTGTAGGCTAATTCTGGCCTAGGATCTGTGGCTCTGTGCCTCAGGTGTGGTTCCCAGCAGGAAGAGATCATGGTGGAGGCCAGGGATCCTGTCACCCAGCTCAACTCTCCAGAACAGTTGTAACCTGACAGACCCTGGCCTGCTGCTAGTTGCTTTCTCCTACAACTCATCCTCCAGGGTTCTCTTCCTGCGTGCAAGAAGACCTTAAAGACACATCTCATCACTACAGTACCCCAGCCCTGTCATACTGAGCTTCCCACCCTACCTCATAGCCATTTTCACACCCTCCTGTACATCCTGTTTCCTCCACTTAAGTTGCCAACTCAAGCAGCCCCTTCTCTACAGAGCCCTGAACCCACCTCCAGAGAGTCCTCCCCGCAAAATGAATGTGTGCCAGGATTTCCCAAACATCAGTCCATCCACCCATACTGTTACAATCTTCACCATCCCTGAAGAACCACGCTATAATGTGTAAAGTAACCCCAGTGCATCCATTTACTTAGTGTCTTTGTCTACATGGCTCACTTTTGGGTGTAACCATTCATTTCCAAAGGATGGGGTTGGGGGCCATGGCTACAGTGAGTGAGATCTGCAAGATCCCTGGTCAGAAACAGAGTGGAATTGTGAAGTCAACTGTAATGAAGACAGCAGTTCCCTTAAGTTAATTCATGCTCTATTTAAATAATACCATTAAATTCTAGCTAGACATGGCCACCCGCCAAGGCAGAGCCCATCTCTGTTTTAATAAATGGAGATTAACAAGGGTTAAAGAGATGTCGGAGATGCAGAGCTCTGACTGAGCCAGCTCCCTGGGCAGTCCGGAGTGCAAAGACAGCCTCACACTCAGGGAGTCGATGCTGCTTTATGTTGTAGCCAAGCTCTTGCTAAGACCATTCCAATTGTCCCATATCCAGGTGCCCCAGTGGCTGGGATGTCTTGTGTAGAGTAGGTCTGTCTCTGCTGTTGATCTGTGTCTCACTTTTCTTGATTTCCCTGGAGCCCAGGCTACAGTCAGGGCCTAATAAGGGTTTCTTGAGAGGAGTCAGCAAGTATCCATCCATTCTTTGGATCCAGACAGCTGAATTCCTGACTCTTCTTCCTCCCAGGACTGTCTAGGAGGGGAAAAGAGGCACCCCCCTTTCCTCTGCCGAGCCTCCTTTTGTCTGCTAGACTCAGGCTACTATAGAGGTGGACTTGGGAATTCTGGCTCTCCGGTTCCTGCTCTTGTGGCCCTGCTGTGTAGCCCAGGCGAGCCCTTCACCTCTTCTGTTTGCAGTCCAAAAGATGGACCAAGTCCCACTTTCTGGCTGCCACAGCCCTTCTCACTAGATTCCAATGCCTGAACTGTTGACTCATAGTAACAGTTGCTAACAACATGGATCAAGGTGACACCTAGGAAAAAAGAAAGCTTTCCGGAGTCATGGGAGGGATCTGTGCCATCTTGGATATTTCTCCGCCTCCTTCTGGGTCTGTTTCCTCACTCGTCACATGAAGGCAGATAATACAGGGTCATAGTCTCTGCCCACCAGGTCTCTCCCTTCCAGATTCCCTAGGGGCTAGTGTGTGTCCCACCTGTAACGGATAGTTTATAAATTGTCAACTTGGCTTCTGAACATCCCTGTGGGGGGTTATCTTAGTATGCTAAGTGATTCAGGAAGTGATTCCTAGGTATTGGATCCTGAGCTGGACAGAATGAAGCGAGTGAGCAGGGCAGAGCATGTGTGCACTCATCACTCTCTTCCAAATGCAGACCTCATGTGACCAGCTGTATCAATAGTCTGCTGCCTTGACTCCCCTGCCATGAAGGACTGTCTCTTGAGCTGTAAGCGGAAATAAACCCTTTGCCCCTGCCATTGCTTTTGTCAGAGTGTTTCATCCCAGCAACAGAAAGAGGAGCTAAGACAGTACCCCAGTAATTTGGAGCCTAGCTGGGAACCTGCTTGGGTAAAACTAAGAGCCACAAGCCACCATCCTTCTGGAAGCTTCTAGTCTCTGCCACAAGAAGAGTTCATCCAGAAGCCAGTGGCCTAAAACTGAGCTGTCTCAGCGACACCTCACACTTATGGGAGGGGTAATTTAATATTTGTGGTAGGAAGTCACAGGAATATGGGAGCCCGCTAGAAACTGATTGCTAATTAGTCCAGAGTGAGTGCCCACCCTTTGCTTCCCACTTTAAAACACTGCCACATTATTCACCCATTACCCGGAGAAGGTGGAGACGGGTACTCCTGTGGAGAAGCAGCTTTGAGACAATGGCCTGTCCCATCTCTTAGTTGGGAGGTGATGCAGTCAGAATTCAACTACAGCATTTCCTTCCTTGGCTAGCAATCAACCCAGACAAGAGCTAAACATCACAGAGTACCCACCCTGTGTCCCACATCCTTTCATTCACGTGGACAATCAATGCCACTGAATCCTCAAGTCTACTGAGTAGCTTTTGTTTCTCCCTGTTTCACATACAAAGAGAACTGAGGGACAAAGGGGTTAAGTTGGACAAAGCCAAAGGAGTCATATACACCAGAGCTAGAATTCAACCTGGAACAGTTGGGTCCCAATTCTTTATATCCTTATTACGTAGTTACAGTAGATGGACGCTCTAACAAGGGTGTCCATGGATGAAAAAACAAGACTTGCACAGCTCCAAGAAGCTTGTGTGAACAGGCTCAATCATGGACACCAGAGGCCTGGTGGTTCACACCTCATTTCCCCAGGTTTCTTTCTTGAGGGAGAAAAAGATAAGAAATCAGAGACTCGGGAAGGAAGCTCCCATATAAACCAGCTAATGTTTGGAGACCAATGGTCCAATAGCTCCCCAGGGGTTCCAAATTCTGAGCTAGGTCCCTGGAGTGACAGGAGGTGCCAGATCACAGGCTGTGGCTTCTATAATTATAGGGGGAATAGCCATATAGTCACTCTGGCCCACTCACCATCTGCTTCTTGGAGACTAGCCTTATAGACTATGCAGCATCTCCTCAGCCCTCAGCTGCTAAGCTCCTGCTGCAAACCCACTGCCCTTGTAAAAAGTCTCCTGGCATCCTGGGACCCCAGTTCCTTTACAAATTCCAATCTTGTTTTCTGTCTTTATTCGTTCAATAGTGTTTGATGAACACTTACTATAGGCTACAAGCCATGCCTCACACTCCAGTGGATGAGATAAAGGCCCAGCAAGGAATCTACATGATATACACCAGGCTGCAAAGGCCTGCCAGGCCACTGGAGGCCATAAGAGGCCTGGAAGCTGTCCAAGCCCAAACCTGGGTTTTGGTGGGAGTGAGAAAATGTGACGCGCTAATCATCCATTCTTCCCCTCCTTCATTTCCAACAATAGTGGCTCCAAATAGAAATATTTCCATAGCACTCAGCTACTACAATACTTACAACATTCTACATACTGCCCAGGGTAACACAGAGGCAGAAACTTGAAATGTTAGTTCAGTCACAAGTATATATTTGTGGACTTTAATAATCCCATACTGATTTAAGAAGTTAAATTAACTTTAAAAGCCCCCTCCCCCTTTCTTGGCTTCCTTCCAGCTAGAGAAGTCAATGTGGCTCAAAACTGGCCAGTCAGAAGTAGAAATTAGTCTATTGGGAAGGCCTTCCCAGAAAGCCATGGTTTTACCACTGATAGACATCAGCTTTTTGCTCCCCC
>NC_048599.1:18246779-18249310 GCF_003668045.3 Cricetulus griseus
TTGCTATGCTTTGTGCGTCATTGCTGTGAGCTTGTCCGGAAAGCACACCCAGGGTCGTAAAGCATAGCACCACCATCTAACTTCTGATGGGTTCCTTGTCACGAGACAGGCATCTGACTTTCTAGTGACTAACTAACTTCTGATTGGTTCCTTGTCACAAGACAGGCATCTGACCTCTAAGTGACCAAGGAAAGTTTATGGCAAGCACGTGTTCAGCTGTTATGGCTGCCGAAAGGGGAGCTGGTCCCTTCAGAATTATATACAAGCTCTCATTCGGCAACTACTGTCACACATGTTCAACATGTGGTCTTAGAAAGTTTTCCTGGGGCTAGAGAGATGGCTTGTTTTCCTGGGGCTGGAGAGATGGCTCAGCGGTTAAGAGCACTGGCTGCTCTTCCAGAGGTCCTGAGTTCAATTCCCAGCAACCATATGGTGGCTCATAACTATCTTCTGGCCTGAGGTATACATAATATAAATAAATCTTTAAAAAAAAAGTTTTCCATATATACCTACCTCATTATTTGGAGGCTAGATAGCATTCTAGTATCATGATATACAATTTCACCAATCCAAGATTTGGCTCCAATTTTCCCTATTGTAAAAACACTTCCATTTCTTTTTAAAAATTTACATATGTTATACATGTTTGTATTTTTTTCTATAAAATAGAATTTTAGAAGGAAAATGGGGTGTGTTAAAGGAGATAAAAATTTAAATTTAATCATAATTCCACTTATACTGAACAAAGTTGACCAATAGAGTAGAGAATAAGGGCTAGTCTGTGGGTCATAAAAAGGCACAGGGTTTGTCCATGGTCTCTCACCAGTCATTAGCACTGGTGGAAGCCAAACACATTAATGACATAGCCCCACTATGAGTGCTGCACAGCTAGGAACTAAAGCTTCAAGCCAATAGCTTCGGGTAGGCACCATCTTGAAATCAAATGGTCCAGCTCTAGGTAAGCCTGCAGATGACAACAACCCAAGCCAACATCTTGACAACCTCAAGAGGGACCACAGAGCTACCCAGAAGCACCCAGCTATGCCACCCAAAGATCCCTGGTACTCAGAAATAACAGAGATAGTTTACTGTTTTAATCCATCAAATCTTAGGGTAAGTAGTTACAGCAATAGATGCCCAGTATATTTTCTAAGCCCCATTTTCTTCATCTGAAAATTAAGGGTGATGATAAAAAATGGCCTGTTTTCAGAGAAAAGTAGAGGAGGCCCTTCCACCTGTATTGTCCACAAGCATCAGAACCTTTCCACCCTCTCCTGGGGGTTAGAGGTTATGACAGCTGGCAGGCCTGAATAAACAGAGGGAATGTTCTAAGTTGTGATGCCTTTGACCTTTTCATTTAAAATACACGTCAAATCTGCTTCTAATTCATTTACAGACACATTATTCTGGGAATGAAGCAGGGAGTGAACTTTGTTGCAATGTGTTCCATGCCCTTTTATGTGATAAGATTACAAAGGCCACAAGTCCTGTGGCCTTTGGTCTTCAGAGAGCTGCTAAACCCCTCTCTGAGTGGTCAGGAGTGGCAAGTGTGGAAAGACAAGGAAAGTGGTGAGGCATCGGTATATATGACAGGACAAACAACAGCATCCAGGCAATGTAGGCATATATACAAAAATAAATTATTTATCCATCTTTCTCAGATATCGTATATCCCCTGTGGAAAGATTGAACCCAGTGGCAGCCAGGGTGAGGGAGACCAAGAGCTTTAGAATTCCCAAGCATAACATCCTCCTATGGTCTCCTAGCATCCAGTCTAGTGAATCCCAAGGCCAAAGGGACTACTTCTTCCCAAAAGTGCTGTGAACTTCAATCACAATGTGCCCTTGGAGAATATTCAACCAACACAAATTCACTCCCCTGCATATTGTATCATTTAGAATATTTTCACCTACATGTACCAGAAAAACAACAACAACTAAAACTCATGACAAAGGAGGAGGTATATGTTCCAATTAGAAACAGAAATATTCTGATAATGGGGATATAGCTCAGTAGGTAAAGTGTTTGCTATGCAAGCATGAGGACTTGAGTTGAATCCCCCAAACCCACATAAAAATGCTGGCTACAGCAGTGCATACTTAACAATCTCAACTCTGGGGAGGTAGAGACAGCAGATTCCTGGGGCTCACTGGACAGCCAGCCTAATCCAATAGGTAGGCTCCAGATCCATGAATCTCAAAAATCAAGGTGGGTCTCTGGCCTCAATGGACACCAGAATTACACAAACAGATAAAAGTACGTGAGCATGTATATACTCACACACTGCTGCACGTGCACACCCCAAAATAAAAAAGAAATAGGAATATCTCATTTTTGAAACTATACATAAACTGTGCTAGCTTTGTAGTCTGGTGTTCTGGCTCTCACTCAATGACGTACAACAGTCGGTGACCACAGTTGGTGGCCTGTACCCTCCCTGCCTTAGCTTCTTTCACTCAAGCACAAGAGGACAAAGAGGCACGAAGAGTGCATGTAAATTATAACTGCTGTAGTCAGAATGTCAAGAGCAG